>NW_026596095.1:24494044-24517680 GCF_907164565.1 Psammomys obesus
TGTATGTATGTATGTATGTATGTATGTATGTATGTATGTATGTATGTGTGTGTGTCTGTCTATCTATCTATCTATCTATCTATCTATCTATCTATCTATGGCAAATCCAGGACTCTGTCTTTCTCTCTGTTTCTCTCTCTGTCTCTCTCTTTCTCTCTCTCTCATACACACACACACACAAGAACAAATGCATACTGTGTCTTTCTGATTCTGGCTTATTTCACTTAATGTATTGATCCCCATTTGCAACCACTTTCTTGTTCCCTTCACCAGTAGCTCTTATCTCCTTTCTGCTCACACATACGCTCATCTGGGATTCTCTGGAGAGACGTCAAGGGTGTCTTCACATACAGTTTCTTCTACACCCTCAAGCTTGACATGGACTGTGGACACCACTCCCAGGACATGGAAGTCATGTGTCTGGGGATTTTTCTATGAGGTGCTTGTCTACCTTGTGCAAGGCTCAGGGTTCAGTACCTAGCACACTTCAAAAGAAAATCAAGATGTGCAGATTGATTGGATGTGGGCAGGAAAAGAATGGAAACAGTACTGCTGATGCCACCCATATCCCAGCCTGTGTACTTATAAGAATCAAGGAAGTAACAGCAGAGATTGGGGCTGCGGAGTGAGGGGCAGTTTGGGGAAGATAGCATTCTCTACTCAAAGCATTCACTTTGAGGTGCGTATGACATTCATGTGATTACTGTGCATGACAAAAACTTGAGGAAGTTCTAATATGTCTTGCCAAGACCTGATACTCACCACTATCTCTGGGCTCTTCACTTCCTAAGATCTGAGCTTTTGTCATTTTTGTTGTTCACAGGCTTAATCTTCAGCTTCTGAATTCCAAGGGTGGAAAGGAGAAAAAGTCCCGAGGAACCAATCCCAACTTCCAATCTCCTCACCAGGCTACACCAGCTGCCTGTCCCAGCAAAGAAATGACATACCATAACCTGATAGAATCATGCAGAGTTCTGGAGATATCCTGTCTGAGATGCAGAAAGTCAAATGACTCCAGTTTTCAGGGCCATTTCTATGAGGAACTGTGACCCCTCAGCCCAGACAGGTGGGCTCCCAGAAGACATTCTATAGCTGAGTTTAGAGTTTCCAGGTAGGGTCTACAGCCTGATCCGTGGAGACTTGCCTGTTTTCTTTGTGTTCTTATGTTAGTTAGTGTTAGTATTTATTGTTTCCCACTATGTTAATGAAGGGAGATTTTGCAAGTGTGTTATTAAATGTTAAGTAGAAATCATACCATGTTTCTCTGTAGAGGCAGGTATGCTATTCATGTTTTACACTGTTACTTTTAATAAATAATGGCTGTACTCAGCATGCTAAACATTACGTCATGACAGTGGTGTGTCTCTGACATTCTATTCTCATAATTTTGCCTAGTTTTGGGTTGATTTTTACAATATGAGGATGCATCAGAATATGAGAAAAACATCTTTACAAAGCACAAAATGGCTCAAGGATAAGCTAGGAGCAGAGGGAAAAAATAGCTATTTCTTTGTTTTCTTTTACTTGTAATTCACACCATGTGACAAGAAAGCCTGGGGGTTTGTGATACCAAGAAGATATCAGAGTTAAATTTCTTTGATCCGTTTGGCTGATACTATCTGTATAGTATTTTTATTTATTTATTTTTTAGAGTGTCACATGTGGGACAAGCAATCGTTACTAAAACTCCAGTGCCTACAAAATCAGCATCCTATCATTGCTTAATTGGGATATTATTTTTCAATGAGTCCCCTTCCTAAAAATTCCATGAAAATATAGTACTGCTCCCATCAAGAGCTGATTCTGCTGTTGAAAACTTGATCAATCTTGACCACTTCCTTGACACAAAAGATCAAACTGTAAAGTTAGCTGAAGCTCTGAGGAAAGTTCCAAAATTAACAAACTACACTTGGTAGTTGTTTTAAACGTCTACAATTTCTTTAGCTGAATGCAGCAAAAGCTTATCGTGGTGATCCCTGTGGGATGTATGGGTAAAAATGGAAAGACATATTTTATAGTGCCATCATGATTTTCTTTTACTGCAATGTAAATGAAACCTTTCAACTTTAGGGTTACATAATCATTTTGCTTTTTACCTTTCTGATGCTTGTGCTACATCCTATCAATGATATCAAGCAAGCACATATACAATTCTCATGGATTTTTCTTTAGTTTTCTGTGAGAAGGGTGGAGAAATAAGAAGTTAAAAAAAGGAAAATTAAAAGAGGAGGATAAAGATGTATTACATTTGCTTTCATCTTGAGCTAATTTTCAGGTTAAAAGACTCTAAAAGTTTGAGACAGTGGTTGCCGCATACCCAGCATGGGGCATTTGTCTTTAGTCTAGATTATTCCAATAAGCTCCTCAGCAAAAGTCTGTTTAAGTAGTTGTATTGCAAAGAAACAAACTATTTTGCTTTAGCTTAAATGATTTTTCTCTAACTTTCATAAACATTGCCCATACTAACTTGATCATTCCAGACTAAGAACTGATCCTAAGGGAATTGCTCCAAACTACCAACCAAAATGTCAAATCTGTATTAAATGTCAAACTGATAACAGAAAGTTTCTTGCCATACTCAGGTAATTTTGTAGGATCAACTGCAAAGTAATCTCAACTCTGTATTTTATAAACCAACTTAAATGTTTGAAAGGATAAACCATTTTGTTTCAAGCCAATAATATTACTGATTTTTTTTTCAGAAATAGATGATCTATTGAATGATTGATTTGCTTTAATGCCTGATATGAGGTTTGAATAATAATATACAGTTCAGATGTCATTTAGATCAAAAGCAAGGCCTTCCATGTGCTTGCGCTACATGACAATATGAATGTGTCTATCAACAATCCAAACATCAGCAAGAGCTGATTAACTGGTGGTGTTATCTAAGAACAAGTGGGTGCCAGTGGCTGACACACTAGCTACTATTGCTGGCAAAGGACAACTCCTAAATGTCCCTTTGTTGAGCCAAAATGTGGCATTAGATATGGCTGATGCCTCTGTTACCTTTCTATCATCTATACTTAAGCCCGTGAGGATCAGCTTATGACATCATGTAACCTTCAGTGATGTACATGTTCATGTCTTTCTGACTTTTCTCTGTCACTTTTCTACTTGTTACTAAGATTTTATAGGTGATGAGCTCTGGATACAGCTCAATAGCAGAGCGCTTGCCTAGCATGCATGAAACCCTGAGTTTAATACTGAGAATAGAGTTAAATGATAGATAGATAGATAGATAGATAGATAGATAGATAGATAGATAGATAGATAGATAAGATGAATATCATGATTCTCTACAATGAAAACAAAATATGTTTTTAAAGTTATAACTTAAGTGCCACCTATGATTGTGCATTGAATGCCAGGGTTTAAAATGGTGATGCCCCAGGCTATGACAAAACACTGAATACATACACACACACACACACACACACACACACACACACACAGACATGCACATACAAAGTTGTATTTTGAGTGGTCATAGAGTTTTCTGTATTACCAGCTCCCATTCTCTACCAACCCCAGGTGGAAAAAGAGTAGGAAAAGACTTGCGTCTATGCAGAACACGTACTTGTCTTTTGTGTTGTCTTTGTTCCCTAAACACACATTGTGGCATCTGTTTATACTTTTATATTATGTTAAATATTTTAGTGTTAGTATCTGGGAATAATTTAAAGTACATGGGAAATATGTGTTGTTTATCTGCAAACATCTCATCATTTTATATAAGAAACCTGAGTGTGCACAGATATTTTTCTTCTGGGATACCCTAGGAGATTATAAAAGCAATTAGCTGTGTGTATTATATCAAGGGTTTGCCATGGTCTCAGTCAGTGATTGTGTTATCTTCACTCCTGTACAACTAATAGCTTAGATGAGGCAACCTCTAAAGAGAAGAGTTGACAGTTGGGGAGGCTTCAGTCCATGACTGCTTGGATATGCTTGTGGCAAAACAACATGTCATGATTGAAAGGCATGAGGAAATAATACCACAGCTCTTCTGGTCAGAGGATAAAGAAAGAAAGAACTCAGAGTTACCTTCAAGAGCAGAGCCCAGTGGCCCCAGTACCTCCCCTTAGGCCTGGCCTCTTAAAGAGCCCACCACCTCCCAAAACAGCCAATTGGGGACCAAGCTTGTAACACATGAATGACTGTGGACTATTCACAACACGAAGTGTACCAGGACTAATACAGAAGATGTTCACTCAATAGACTGATTAAATCTTTGATATGTGTGCTGAACTGAGAATCTGGGATGAGATCTCCACAGCTTTATTCCTTAGAACTTCCCCAAGGGCAGGGCGTGGTGGCTCCTGCCTGCCTGGGATCATAGCACTTGGGACACTAAGGCAGGAAGATCACTGAAGGTTCAAGGTTAGTGTGGGCTAAATAGTGAGTCCCAGGAAAGCCTGGGCTACAGAGCGAAATCCTGGTGAAGAAGAAGAGGAAGAAGACAAAGAGGAGAAGGAAGAAGACAAAAAAGAGAAAAAAAAGGGATGAAGGAAAGAAAAGGGAGTACAAAAGAGAAGTGAAAAGAAAAACTTTCCCCAGAAAATAAACATTTCCCATCTCTGTTACAGAGTACACATTGGGGTCCTATGGGCTTGAACATACTAATTTCTGTTCAGGCATACAGTTTGAAAGGAAAAAGGTATTTTGATAGGCTATGGAAAAAATAAAAAATACATTCTTGGACTTTAAATAAAAAACAAAAATCAAACTAAAATGAAGGTCACCACTAATAATTTGAAAGTTACCAAGGACATGTTTAACATTTAGAAATGAGCAAGAGGACATAGATATTTTAAATCACTGTTTGTTCATTTGTTAAATGAATTCCTACTAAAGCAATGAAGTTATCATTATGTCCAGTGCTGTGGGTCAACCTTGCGCTGTGCTAAAGTGCCCCAGCTGATAGCATGCTAGAAGCATCTTCACCCACAGATGCACAAGGCAGCACACACAGTTAAGTAAACTACACTGAAGACCGTGCAACTAGTAGACAGGAAAATTTACACTTCAGCCTACGGCCAGCACTGTTCTTTGTTCCTCTCCTCTATGGTTATAGGCCTTGGTTTTCTTCATCACACAAAGCAGTGAAATCATGATGCTATGGGGTCACAATTTTCAAAAATGGGAAGAACACAGCATTCCTCTACTAACACTTAAAAACCCAAGCAATCATCCCAGAAACACACTACAGGTAGCACTCGCCTAGAATATGTAAGCACAGGGATAAACGTTTAAGAGGCACATTGAGTGTTTGACAGTAGCTTGGTCCAAACAAGCAGCACACAGGAGAATCCTTGACCAAAGTCCACTCATCATTCTGAGTTGAGCAGAAATACGTGAGATGGAAGGGAGCTAAAGTGACTCACATTGGTGGAATGCGATAAGATAAGAAAGGAATTTGATAAGAATCCACAGAAAAAGCCTTCCAAAATCTACATGCAGGAAACTGTATCTGTTAATAATAGAATAGCAACATTTCAACTCAGCAAGACCAGGAGAAGATCTACCAAGAAGGAAATGGGAGCTGCAGAATGTGTGTTCATAGACCTCACGTACAGTCTGGAAACCATCAAGATCTGACAAAGGATGCCTGAAAACTTTTGTGGGTCACCTTGCTTAATGACCCCAGATATTCATACCTGATGGAGGTATTGGAATACTGTATCTAGATAAACCCTAACACAGATTACAAGCAAGGCTTTCAAGAATTAATCCAATCTGCTTAAAATACAACATAAAATATTCAACAATGTAAATTTCAGATATCATCATGCCTAAATTTATGTGTGTGTGTATACATATATATATATATATATATATATATGTATACACACACACCATACATATATGTGCTCCCAAGGTAATAAATAAACTAATTATTATTAAGAGTAGTCAATAAACTAGATTAACAATCAAATAAAAGGATTAACATTTCACAACTAATTTGATGAGCTCAGTGTTAATAACAACCAGTCAGGCAAAAATGTTTGAAAAGGGGGAAAAAAGGAATGAATAAATAATCCTCATTAATGTGAATGCCAAAGCTATTAACTAAATATTAGTAAATCAACTCCATCATATTTTAAAAACTTCTGGCAATGAGATTAATCCCAGAGATCCAAATGTCTACTCTTTGAAAATCACTCATTTTAATTCAGCCTATTAACAAAGTGAAGAAGAAAACACTGTGCTTTATCTCAGCAGACAGAAAGGGGCATCTGAAAAAAAAATTCATTTATGATAAAATATTTGATCAAATCAGGTTAATAAGGATTACTATAAAAGAACAAAGCATATTTATGAGAAACCTAACTCTTACATAAATGTTTAAAAATCTAAATTATTTCCCCTCATTAGAAAATAAAAAAGATGCTCAATTTTATCTCTTATTTCAAACATTGTTGTTGGGAGGAGAGATATAAAAAAGTCTTAAAAATATATATTGTCAAGAAATTATTTGATAAGTATGATCTACTAAATTTAAATCAAGACTATATAAGCAAGTTAAACAGATCCATAAAAGAAATGAAACTGAAGTAGCAGTAAAAATTCTCTTCATGAAGAAAACAGCAGGACCAGACATACTTACTGATAGATAATACCTTTTAAAAAAAAATCTCTTTATTGTAAATAACTTACAAACAAAAAAAGCATTGCATAGTCAATCTAATAAAACTGCTCTGACAGGCACTTTCCAAGACACAAATCCTGTACATCTCAGTGAACTTTCACACCATTAGAACATCGATCCTGAAGCCAAGGAGCTTCACATTGGATCTTTCACTGACACTATAAATTACATTATTAAGCATTTATCAATGAAAAAAGTTTTTAAAACCCATGACAGGCTTTAAACTAGAAGAAACAACTAGCTTTATAAATTGTGTCCTTTACCTGCATTCCATCCTTCTTCATGACATAATAGCACACTTTTTTGTTCTCTTATTACATTTTATAATACACTTATAGCCATTACATACATGTATGTGTGTGCATTATAAGGTGAGCTCTGCATGTGAGGGAGAACACGTGATTTATTTATTTTTCTTTCTAAGATTGGCTGACTTCAGTACTATACACCTTCTTGCAAATTTTGTCATCTTGATTTTTCTTAGAGCACAATAATATCCCATTTTATATATGATCCAATTTTCACTATTCATTCATCTGTTGATAAACAACTAGGTTGGTTGTATTTCCTTGCTATGGTGAATAGATGCACCAATATACATGAAGAGCACGAATTTCTCTGTGTCTTCCAAACTTTTAAGGAAGAAATAACATCAACACTCCTCAAACTCTCCTATAAAATGGAAAGGAAAGAAATACTGTCAGACTTATTCTGTGAAGCCAGTGCTACTCTGATACCAAAACCAGACACACACACACACACACACACACACACACACACACACACACACAGAGAGAGAGAGAGAGAGAGAGAGAGAGAGAGAATTACAAACCATTATCACTGCTTAAAAGACACCAAAAATACTTGCAAATCAAGTTGAAGAATGCCAACTGGTTTCCACTCATGAATTTAAATTTGTTCATTAGATACAAATCAATAAATAATGAGAGTCATAGATAGACAGAAATCACATGATCATTCCCTTGACAAAGTTCAACATGACTCTAAGTAAAACCCTTGCAGAATCCAAGAATAGAAGAAACATACCTCAGCAGAAAACTAATAATCAACAGCAACCTAGTAATCAATATTACCATAAAAGGATCCAAAAATAAGCAAACACAAGCAACCACCTAGTTTTTTATAAAGGTGTCAAAATATACACTGGAAAAAAAAAAGAAGACATGCTCTTCTACAAATTATGATAACTACTATCAAAGCCAGCTTTGCCAGGGTCAAAGTAGCAACAAATGCTGATGGGGAAGTGATGAAAGAGGAATGCTACTTCCGGAAATGTAAATTGGTGTGGTCATTATGGAAATCGCTGAAGAGATTTTCAAAAAAGTAAGAACAGAATCCTAGAAAACATCTAAAGACTCCTGGGCAAGCTGACATACCAGAGACACATTCATTCATGCTGAGTTGGTTTGGTTGTTGTTGTTCTACTTATACATACATCTTAAGAAACAGAGCCAGCATAGATGGTTATCAAACAATGTAGAAATAATATATTGTAAATATGCCCAATATAATTTTGTTAGTCATGAAGTAAAACCCATGATTTCCTGGTGGTGGGGGATTAATGAAAATGGAGAATTATATTAAACCAGACTAAGAAAAGTAATCACTAAATTTCTCTGGAAAGCACCAAGCTTCTGCAAGACACCAAGTGACACCAGGAGAGAAATGAGAAGACGGAGCATTGAGATGTCATTCGCTGGACACTGATCTGTGGCTTTCTCACGAGGCCAATCCAAATCCAGCCTCCCTTCTGTGAAAACTGAGAGGATTGTGCTAAAGTTTACTTGAAAATGCAGTGGAAGTAGAAGGGCAAAAACCTTTTTTAAAGCTTAAAGTGGAAGGACTCGCTCCATGAGATTGATAGGCTCGCTGTTGCCACTGTGATCACAACTGCATAGCATTAACACTAGAATTTAGTCAATGAAGCGAAACAGAGGTCCCAGACAGAAATACGCACTTCCCCGCATCGATATTTCTAAATGGAGGTTCATTCTTTTGCCATAGGAACCAATGGGGATAGGACAGCCTTAACAGAAATGGCTGTGATATTATAGGACCGCTATAGGCTGAGGAAGAAGTCAATACTTATCCCAAATATAGTACACACTGGGGTGAATTCGTAAGCACTTTGCAAGAGAAGACATAAATATTTCAGGAAAAGACATTCACTATTATTTTTTCATCAGAAAAATTTAAGTTGAAACCAGAGTGAGAATGCCAAACATCTCAAAAATGGCTACAACCATAAAAACAAGTTGTGTCGAGAGTTGTTGAGAATATGTGAAACTAAAACCCTCATGAACTGCTGGTGGAGATGGAAACATACAACCACTGGGGAAATAACTGAGCAGGGCTATTTTTATTATCATACATTTTATAGTATAGTGTAATTTATCGCTTCCCCATTCCTTTTCTTTCTTCCAATCATTTCATAAACCCTTCTCTTTCTCTCTTTCCAATCCATGGCCTTTTAAATCAATTACTGTTTTTTTAAATAATTTATTCATTTATTCACTTGACATTCCGATCACAGCTCCCTCCTTCCCCTCCTCCAGGTCCCATCTTCCCACTCTCCTCCCTCAATGTCCTCTCTCCTTCTCCTCAGAAAAGGGGAGACCCCTCCCTTACAGCCCCACACTGACCCACCAAGTCCATCAAGACTTAGTACCTCCTGTTTTATTGAGGCAAGGAAAGGCAGCCCAGATAGGGGAGAGTGATCCAAAAGCAGGCAACAGGGTCCATGTCAGACAGGACTCATGCTCCCCTTGTTGCTAGGGGACCCACATGAGGACTAAGCTGCCTATCAGTTAGATATGTGTTATGGGCCTACATCCAGTCCATGCAAGCTCTGATTGGTGCTTCAGTCTTTGTAAGGCCCTATGAGCTAAGAGAGTTGACACTGTTGGTCTTCGAGCAGTTCTTGTCCCCTCTGGGAACTTCTATCTATCCTTACACTCCTCCACAAAATTCTCCTAGGTCCACCTAATATTTGGCTGTAGGTCTGTTTGTTCTGCTCCTGGGTGGAACCTCTCAGAGGACAGTCATGTTATGTTCCTGTCATGTGTGTCTTTATGGGTCTGAGTTACCTCACTCAAGATGATCTTTTCTAATTCCATCCATTTGCCTGCACCTTGCATTGGTTTCTATCAGCTGAGTAGTATGCCATTGTATAAACTTACACAATCTCTCTACCCATTCTTCAGTTGAGGAACATCTTTCATCAATAATTCTTACATGCATATATGTACATATGTACATAGTATTCCTAAATATAACCTGCTTGTTCCATATAATGTTACTTCTATGTTTGTTTTCAGGGCTGACTATTAGGTATCAAACACCAATTGATGTTCTCTTCCCTAGAGAAGACTATTTCTCCCACTCTTGTCATTCCTTATTTGTCTGTGGTTCTTTGTGTAGGCCTGAAGCCTCCTGAAGTATATGGTGTCTTCAGCAACAGAGACTTATGTTCCACCTCTGGGGGCGGGGGGAGAAAACCAAAGACAATGTCAATAGCTTGAAATGTTTTGGAAGTCTCTTGGATAACTCGAACTTATTTTGCTTTGTTTTAACTAAGCACGGGTAACTCATGTGGTCCAGCATTTCTGTATTTATGTATTTTCCTAAGATACTGAAAATGTGCCCTGGGTATACAAAGACCTATAATTGACTGTTCATTAGTATCTTTGGCCCGTTATGGCCAAAGCTATAAACAATAAACAAGGCGAGGGGTGTAGTCACACAACAGAATACTGTTAGGGAGTAAAATGGGGCAGTCCATGGGTAGGATTCCCTAAATTTTGTATCAAGGTAGTCTCCATCCAGCTGCAGCAAAGAAAGGAAATACAGTAGAGTGAAAGCTCTGTGACTCCATGACATGAAATTTTAAAAAGAAATAACTTCAGTTGCTGCCTGGAGCCAAGATTGAAAGGGAATTATCAGTAACGGGGAAAGGCACAGGGGAGCTTTGGGGATGATAATACTCTATGGCTTGTTGACAGTGTTGGCTGTATGAATATACATCTTTATAGATACCTTTGAAAAAAGTCAAAATGACTGTATTCATATCTTTGAAAGTTGACTTTAACATATTTTGTTGATTATTTGAAAATTTTACGTAGTGCACCCCACACTCACTTCCCAGTCCTCCTAGGTCCACCCCTCCACACTTCTGAGTGTCCCCAAAACAAAAGAAGAAACAGAAAAAGAAAAGAAAAATTACAAAGCCCAATTTGTGTTGACCATATACTCCCTGGAGCATGGTCAAACTCTCAGTGGGCAGCCCCTTAAAGAAAACAGAGTCCTTCCCCTTCTCCACCCCTGCCAGAAGCCATCAACTGAAGAGCTACGCTTCAGCAGCTCCATCACAATTTTGAAGTTTTTGTTGATGACTTTCTATCTAGACTGTTTCTTTCTTTTTGGGGGGGCACAAGGGGTTGACACAGAAGCCTTCTGTGTCTCTCAACTGTGAGTAACCAAGGGCTGTGATGGTGTTTGTGGTCCAAACTACAGCTCGGGACCATGTGCATATCCATGGGTCTGTGCTCCCACCAGACCCATGTTGGTGTCCACAGTCCTGCTGACATGTGAATTTCTGGGACCATGTGGATGCCTGTGGTCTGTGATGCTACCTGAATCCATGCTGATGCTGTGTCCCATGCTGCTGCTCATTATAAAGGTCAAGGAGGTTTCTTTTGCAGTGGTACTGATGACTTTAAAATATGTTAAATACTGAAAGAGGATGTTAGGTCAGTAGCTTTCCGTTATGGTCTAAGCTGTATCTCTCAAAATTCAGAAACAAAAGTCTTAACTCCCTCCCAGTACCTGAGAAGATGGCTGCCTTTGGAGACAGGATTTTTGAAAAGATAGTTAAAAGTAAATAAAGTCTCTAGAATGAGACCTATCCAGTAGTACTGGTGTTTTCATAAGGATAGGAAACTATCAGGCGGGAATACACACACACACACACACACACACACACACACACATGCACCCAAGACCATATGAAGTCATGGATCTAAATAATCCATCCCTATTAATACCACTATTTTGGATTTTTGGAAAAATAGATTTCTATTATGTAATCTATTCAATTGCCTATTCTTTACTAATGTCAACCCTAGAAATCTAATATACATTTCAATTATTATTTAAATAATTAAATAAAATTGTAAACATTAGAGGCAATTAAATCCCAACATTTTTCTTTCCTAGTTTTTTTATTGACCAGAAAAGTTTATATTCAAGAAAAAATGTCTGTTTTGCAAGCCTGATATTTCTAATAAGGCAATATACCAAACCCCTCTATTATACCACTAAAACCAATCCATCTAGATCTGAAAAAAATTTGTTTCTAGTACCACTGATTAATATAAATGAACTTTCTGCAATGTTGACATGCTTCAGATAAGCTAACCAAACTCTCCAGTAGAGAACAATGCAGGAATGTATCAGCAGTTATCAATAAATAAACACACTCCTTTCCAGCGATGCTTAGTTTTGATGGTCAACGTGGCACAATCTAGAATTACCTGAGAGTCTTAATAGAAGAATTGTCTAGAGCAGCTTAGTCTGTGGCATGTTTGTGACAGACTGTCTTGATCTACAGAGACTCAGCCCACTGTTAGTGCCACCATTCCCTAGGATGGACCATGAACCATATAAGAGTAAAGGAAGAAACAAGCAAGCAGGGAACAGTGAATGTACTTTCTTTCTTTGATCTTGACTTTGGGTGTGTTGTGACAAGCTACTTTGAGTTCCTGTCGTAAAAACCCTGGAATGATGGACTCTAACCTAGAGTTGTAAGCTAAATAAACGCTTCCCTCCTCTAAGCTGCTTTTTGTCAGAATATTCTATCACAGTAACAGAAAGGGAACTAGAATACTTCTCAGATGTCCTTTTGGTCACTCCTCTTGTATTCCAAGATGTCAGCATAAAGAACCTAAAGAAGCATTGTCTGGCAAAGATGTCCTGATATATACATCAAAGACTGTACCACAGCTGTGCCCAGATATCCTCAGTACTACTGATATTAGCTATATGCTTCAATCGTGTGGAAGGCATAAATATCAGCAATTTGAGAAAACACTGTCTAATCTTCAGAAAATGTTCATTTCATGGACATAAGGTAAGCTGATTTTTAAGCATCTTTTTGCAACACAATACTTGCAATGCTCTCAAGGGTCAAACCTTTACCTGTATACCCACATTTAAGGTTGGGTCTGACTTGCCTTTTCTAATCTCATGTATTTGTGGCTACATACTCACTTCCTTGTTTACAAAATATCAAATAAAATGTGTGGGTGTATGCACACATGGGGAGGGGGGTCAGGGGTGTTTGTGTGTGTGCATGTGGGCAGGGGCTGGTTATGTGTGGATGTGTTTCTGTGTGTGCTTGCCTAGGCACTTGTTGCTGTGTGAACATCCATGTGGGAGGATGGGGGTGTTTATATGTTTCCGCATATGCTGTGTGTACACTTGCATGTGTGTGTCACAGTAAAGAATGGTGCTGTACTATTGTACTGGCAATCTGTTATCAGATTTCTCCTGCTGATCAATGTTGCAGTACACAGACTAATGGCCTATGCATTTATAATATGAGGGCAAGCACCTTGCAAGACTACTACATTTGACTTAGAACCAAAGCTAAAATAAATCAGAGATCTTAAACAACAACTCTGTTCCTGCCATGACATTCCCACTACAGAATCTTTAGTCACTTCTTAAGTTTTAGGTGACATGATGGATGTGGAAGAGGCATCAATGAAGCTATGCAGTAAAGCACACTTATCTGCTCTGCTTTCTACTGCTGTCTATCGTCTGTTTGTGCTACATTTAATCAACATCACTATTATCTGAGAACTGTGGCTCATAAATGTATTGAAGTCCACTTTGGCATGTTAGAAGGATGTGCTTAGCCTTAGTTCCACCTTGTTATCAGATATGAACCAATCCTGAGTATCACCAGGACTTTTCACTTCAAAAGAACAGTGACTGAAGTTTTGATAGCCAAGCTTCCCACTCTGTAGGTTTAGAGGGTGAATGAAGCATAGAACTGCAGTCAAATTAAAGAAAAGAGTGGGAAGCTCTCAAAGCATAAAGTTTTGAGAACTGTGTGTGGGATGGGAGGAGATATTGAAATAACACCTATATTAAATGCTGATGACATGAGTTACCATGTCATCATCGTATTAGATCACCACCACTACCACCACTGCCATCATGACAATCACTACTACCACGACCACCACAATCATCAATATCATCACCAACCCAAACAGCAACACCACCACCATCATCACTGTCATCGTCATTATTGTCATATTCACGCCATGAGCTCAACACATTGCTTTATGCAAAAGGTTTTAAAATGAGTAAATGGGAGCTTACTCCCAAAGTTTATTGTCTGGCATAGACAGGAAACATGGAGACTGACACAGGAAGGTGTTTTCTACAAACTGCTATATGACCTGGGAAAGTGTTGAGTAGAAAACTACAAGCTACGTAGCATTATTTCAAAACTATGCACACAAGTGTATCAAATTGTAATTCCTGATAGTTAGACAGGAACTTAAGTCTAGGATCCATTAGTTATCATCCCAATTTGAAACTTGTGGAAAGATTAAGGAAAATAATAATAAATGCAACTCATTTAGCATGATGCCTTGTTTATAGCCACACATGAACAGTAACTTCTGTATCAGTTAATTTTGTATTGTAATATAATACCATGAGCAAAACCAACTCTTTGAAAAAAATGTTTATTTGGAATTATGATTCCAAAAACACAAGAGTCCATCATCATGGGAAACATGACCACAAGAAGCAGGCATGGCAATAGGAATAGAAAGCAGAAAGATTACATTTTCAACTAAAAACCAGAAACAGAGACCAGGAACTGAAGGCAAGTAAATGTTACAAATTCTCAGAGCCCACCTTCATTAGCATATTTCCTCAGACAGGGCTGTACCATCTCCCTGGACCACGTTACCAACTGAGGACCAAGTATTCAAACACCTGAGTCCTTGGAGGAAGTTGCATTCAAACCACCAAAGTATGTGTCAGAAGGCTAATGTAGATGAGTAATTAGGTGCATAACACTGCAAAATGAATAGAAGTCATTCCCTAGAAAAGTCTTAGGAGGGAAAACATAGAAGAAAGGTAGAAAACAGCCGCCTGTGACCCAAATAACCTCATCACTCTCTTTGTTTGCTAATGCTACTTTCAGGCTCTTACAAACTTTCACATGCCATAGTAATCAGAAATATACTTACGGCAGAAAAAAAAATATTCCAAAACTACTTATGGTCTCCAATCTGCACCATAAATTTAAACCGTTGTTATGTAACTAGATACATCTATCTACTGGAGTAAAGGAAAGAACTGTAATTCTTTGCTGAGTTAATAACAGTTTTACTGTCGTAACTAGACGGTGAATTTGAGGCAGCTGAACAATTAGCTGAATGCCATCACAAAAAAATAAAATAAAAATTATCAGCACATAGAACTTGCAAATCCCTGAGTAGACTTCATTAAATGTGGAATAATTATCTTTCTTAGTGCAGTTTAATTGAAAAACATTAAGTGAGCTCATCAAACAGATGGATTTACCTAGTGTCTTGATAGATTCATATGTGTGTGTCTCTATGTGTGTGGGTGTCGGTTATATATTTGTGTGTGTACGGTGTGTGTGTGTGTGTGGGTGTGTGTGTGTATGTGTGTATGTTCTATGTGTGTCTGTGTGTGTGTTGATAGTCTCATTAGGATATCGTATAGACGTATCGTTAGTATTATGAAATAATTATTAATCTATATTGACACTTTTAACATCAAAATTGCCTCTTTCAAGTTGAATGCTACAGAATTCTCTGGTTGTTCTCCATTACCTATCAACAAGCTGCTATAAATTCTATGGAGATATGAAATAATCTCCTTCTGGGTGCAAGGCCGGTCAGGCTCTTTTTATTTTTTCATTCACTCGGTTATATGGTCCGCATTCAATCATTTGTGTTTCATTTGCATTTTGCACTCTGTATCCAGTCATCTACATTTCCAGTGAAACTGGGAGTCTTGTCAGAAAGGCTCACATCATAGGGAAGCATAAGCATGTGGCAGGTGTACAGGTTGGCTGCACAGTTAAGCAACTGAAAAGCCATGTCACATTGTATCTTTCATATCTGTTGGTTCAGCTGCATTTCTTAACACATGAGGGGTTTCCTGGTCACAGCAGCATGTTTTGCATATTTTGAAATCTCTCTTTTCTGTCTCATCTGCTTTGTTCCAACATTCAGCTACTTTTCTTCGATCTCCTCCAAGGGTTCTCTGAGGAATTTCTCAAGCCCTAACTAAAGACTTTTCCCCTCTTCCTCCTCCTCCTCTTCCACTTCCTCCACCTTCTCTTTCTTTCTTCATAGTTATTTATTTTGAAGTCACAGAGAAACAGACAGGCTAGCAAAGCCAAAACCCTGCCCCAAAGAAGTTAAATAAGAGGAAATAAATCAAATAACAAAATTATTGTCCTCTTTTAAAAGAAGGGGGAAACAATGAATAGATTCTATAACTTTTCTATCTAGTTACACATCCATTTGGTGAACATTTAGAACCTAGAAATAAGTGTTCTGGAAGCAAGAATGATATAAATATCTGTGCTATTAGGGATTGCTCACCTATATTTTACTTCCATTTAAACTTTACGAGAACCCTGAATAAGGCATTTACTATAAAAGAAAATGATGTGAGAAACTGATAGAATTCTATAATCCAATCTATAAAACAAGGAGCAAAGAGGGTGTATCTTACATGATTTGCAGATGGCCCACTTGTTTGCTGTTTGAACAAAGTTAAGAAATAGGGGAAGCAAGAATTTCTATGATGTTTGATTTTGAAGAAGAGCTTGCTTACATATGGCTTTTATTACAAGCGTATGCATCTGAGTTCCTAGTAGAGATGAGTGGACTTTGGATCTCAGGCAAGATATTTCAACTAGAAATAAAGATTTAGATCATTGGGATATGTGTGGTGGTTAAGGAAAATGATTATGTTGGCACAGGAAGTGCTTACACCGTAAGACTGAAGCTTTGAAACACAACAAAGTCCAAGGGATAGGTGGAGAGATAATCAACATTGGATGAAAACTAGAGACAGAGAAGAACCATAGAGAGGACAGGTGAAATGACTCAAACCTGTAAGATTAAGTGTCCTGAACATAGAGGTGTCGAGATGAAGGACTAACGATGGAAAATAAGAAGACAAAAGGAAAGGTTGGGACCAGGAGATCTTGTGTAAGCTAGTGGCTTGCTCCAAGCAAGTTTATTCAGAAGTAAAACATTCTATTTGCAGGGGAAAATGGGTCAAAGTCATCAGAAAACTAAATCAAACAATGTTGGCAAAGATATTACAGGATATCTCAGACACAGCTACAATAGGATTGATAACCATAACCCTTAATGGGAGAAAGTGGGACTCCCAAGTAGCAAAACTTTAACTCCTGCAAGCAGTAGCTTCAGCCCCAGGCTGGCCTTGCCCAAACCTGTGCTTGGCCAAGGACACATAACTAGTGTTCCCTTTGTGCTTTCACAAAGGGAGTTTCTGGCAATAAAGTTTACAGTTTTCTGCAAAGAAGGCTTTATTTCTGATGGTTAAATAAGTGAGTTCCATTCTACCCAATAATTAATACTCATCAATCTACTGCCATTGTATACTGAACTTTAAATATATAAGACTTAAACTTGTCCTATGCATTATCATCTGCATTTTTGATTCATTAAAAATGGAAAAATTATTGAACAGTGTTTAAACAACATAGAGATCTGTAGCCAATGAATGTATGCTGTTCTAGAAGAAATAGGTAAAAATGAGACAAAAGGGGGTTTCCAGTTTGACTGCCTTGTAAATGGCATGAAATGGAGCTGAACAGGTACTCATCTTTTCCAGTATAAAGCAATTTTGCAATAAAACTCATGTATTTTGAGTCCAAGCTGTTATCAGATACTTAGCAAAAGTTAATACTTTAAGCAAATGATTTATTGAGATAATATAATGGCCACTTTAAATTTTCCTTAAAGGTTCTGTGAAGATAATCCTTAAATGGAGATAAAGTCTCAGGAAGTACGCTTGCAGGATGTTTTTCTTGAATGATACTCTGGAGTTCGTTCCTTTTACCTGTAGGATGGCTTCGTTGAATGATGCTTTCATGATATTTCCTTAGCTTTACAGGTAATAAAATCTTAAAACTCAGTTTTAAACATGATTGTGCTCTCTGAAAGATCCTAATTGAAATCATAACCAGATATTTTAAGGACATATCCCTAACATAAAGATTTACACAACAGCCACTGCCCTCATTTGGTGCCATTTAAGTTAGTCTTGAAGATAAACTTTTAAGATTTCTTTTACAGGAGAGTATAAAGCCAATGTGTTTCCCACTTGTCCAGTTACCAGAATGAGTAGGATCAATGTATTAACCCATTCACTTTATCTGCCTAGTAACAAAAAAGGTAATACAGTATCTGCCTCATTGGTGTTATAACGTGAATTCACTTTGGGTTTAATTTTAAAGCAGATAAGTTTTTTTGTTTTGTTTTGTTTTTTTGTAGGAACAATACCTCCATCCATTCCTTGCATAAGAGAGCACCTTGGAATGATGGCCTTCCAGTGCTTATTACAATGTTGTGGGAGCCTGCTCCAAACATCTAGAGAAGGAAATATATTGCATCATAACAGCTTTATACTCTTAATCACGTCCTTAGCTGTTTTCACTGTATCCAGAGGCCAGTATTTACCACCCGAAGTAATGATGTCTCTCATGCTCAAGAGACCTGTTTATCACTTTAGGCCAAGCAGTGGTTTGCTTAACTAGAAGATGCAGTGATATCAGAATGTGGAACTATGAGCACCTGAATGACCACACAGGTAACATAAGGAGAGCACAGTTGCAGTCGTAATGGGCAGCCCTCGCTGTTAACTTCACTAGACTTTGAATTCACCTAAGAAGCGCATTTATATGTGCCTATGAAGGTGTTTCCATGGAAATCTACCTGAGGAGGAAGATGGTCCCTGAATATAGGAAACACTATACCATGGACTAAATATAAAAAGATAAAGGAAGTCAGCTGGGTGCCCTTGTTCATGTCCGTGAACAAGGAGTCCAGTTACTCTTTGTTACTGACAACTAATTCAATATGACCACCATTTCCTGTTCCCACCACCATGTCTTTCTCCTCATGATGGACTGCCTCTCCCCAACTATGAACCAAAACAAATCCTTTCTACCTTAAGTAGAACACCTGCTTCTGGCAGGTGTTTTATAATGGCAATGAAAACATTAACTAATATAGAAGGCCTGTACCAAGGAGCACGGATGTTACTGTGATAAGCCTATTTCAGTAACCCTTGGATCTTAGGAGCTGGTTAGTAGGAGGGAATGTGGAAGACTTTGGAAGTCTGAGTCAAGGAAGCTCTGTGGTGAGATGAAATCAACGGACTATTTTGGTGCCAGATTAGAAAAACCAAAATGTCAAGAGAAATAGATACAGTAGAGGCCTCCCTCAAAAGATTTCAGAGGGAAACAAGGACTCTATTGGAAATCAAGTTAGAAGAAATTCATATCGAATTTTGGCAAAAAAATCTGACTGGCTGTTTTTATTTTTGTTTTCACATTTCTCTATTTTAAAGAAAATAGCCAGTGGTCCTCAGGTTCACCTTTCTTTTCTCCCACAAAAATCCATGGTGTAAGTAGGTTCCCAGCTCTGTAGTCACCGTGAAGCTTGTCCACTTCTTTGGCACATCACCACTCTGCCATCTGTCAGGGACCTCGAAAATCCAATAATGTTCCCTAACATCCTGACCGTTCATTTTCTTGAATTCTTCAGAAATCCTAGTCTATATTTTTAATTTTTTTTTTAAATTTTGTATCTTTTATCTTTTGGCTTTGAAACAGTGATTGAAGCTATGACTCCAGTAGATACCAAATACTGATTGAACAAAACAGAAACAGCTTCAACTTTAGCTTAAGTGCATTAGAGAGAGAGAGAGAGCATTTATCCTACTAGTAACTGGCCACGTTCTCTTTTGAACTAGCCACCGCAGTTTTGCATCTGTTTTCTGCAGGAAAGCATTATCTGCTTACATAACCCTTTCCCACAGACTTCTCACAGCCCATGCTCATGTAACTGTCCTGCTCGTTATCACCCCGTTTTGTAACCAGCCATCCTTCTGACTCTGGCACAGTCCACACATTCTTAGACATGGTTATTCTCAGCAATCTATAGGTAACCACATTTCCAAATCCCTGCCAGCTCTCCTCCACCTTCTTTTGCAATTGCTCCATCACTAGGTGGGGGTATGTGTTTATTCATCTGTGTGTGTGACCAGAAGCACACAGATGTACACATGTGCGCATGGATGTAGAAGCCAGAGGTTGATATCAGATGTCTTCCTCAATATCTTCTTCCAACTTTATATATATGTGTGTGTGTGTATTTGTAATACGTTACATATATATAAACATATTTGTAATATATTAAATAAAAGACAAGATCTCTCATTGAACGTAGAGCTTACTAATTCAGCTAGGCTGGCTGGCCAGCAAGCCCTAGGGATCCTCCTGTTTCTTTCTCCCCAACAATGTGATTCCAGTACCACTGTGACCAGCTTTTTACTGAGGTAAATACTAAGGCTCCAAACGGAGGACCTCACACGTGCAAGAGAAGTACTTCACCAGTGAAGCTGTTTCTCCAGCCCTTTCTCCAGTGGAGACAATTAACTACACACAATTTCTTTACCATCCCAGATTCTAAATATTGATGTCTTGTCCAGAACACTTTTTTTTTTTTTACCAGCTCTCTTCTCATTGCATACTTTTACATACCTGGCAAATATCTCACAGTCCCCTATAACCATTTTCTAATGCCTCATCATTGCCAACCCTCTCTATTCAAGGGACAGGAAAGAATCCTATTGATCATCACACACGATTTATAATAGTCTTTTACTGCTTATGAGATGAATAAGTGAACTTGTGACGATTTTACTCAGAATACAGTTTTCAAATAAAGTCATTTAACCTTTGTTATGCCAGAGAAATGTTACCAAGGAAAGAAACTAATCATAATAAGGATGTTCAAGTTTTTTTCCAGAAAACTGTCCCAATTCAATTTTTCTAATACCTGACTAATACAACAATTTAAATAACTATGTATTTCTTAAGGAAATTATCTTCTGAACACCTAGAATATTCTAGACTCTGTGGGTATTTTGGTTATAAATCAGAAAAACAGTCAAAGTTATTGCAGAAATAAGAATCAGATGAAAAAAGTAAAAAGTATAAAATTGCATAAAACTAGAGTAAAAATTATAAAATGAGAATAGGCAATATCTCTGCTCCTGAAAAGAAAACAGGCCTGCTGTGACGCAAGGCAGTGAGAAGCAAGGCACCTTCCTTCTACCTGTGTGCCCCATTGAAGAGGAGGAAGATGTGAACACACTCAGCCATCACTGTGGTTGCGTTGAGTTTCCTGTGAGGCCAGCAACATGCTACTCTCACAGCCTTTCAAGCACCACACCTCATTCTGCAGTCATACAAAGCCCATAATCCTCAGATAACTACCAGCAAAAATAGGTAAACAGGTCTTCAGCAAGCGACTTTTTTTTGTTGTTGTTGTTTTGTACATGGCATTTTTATATAAATACTAACAAAGTGGACACAAGTCCCCATTCTTAACTCAGAACCTATCTCCAAATGACAACAACTCACACATGAAAAATTACTTTTCTTGAGTATCACTGGGTATACAAACCACACGTAAAAGTAGGCCCCATGCTTAGCAACAGATGTCCAAAACAAAACAAAACTCAGTGGCATTTTTGGAAGTTCTTTGTCTCATAATTCTTTGTCAGACATTTTTTTTTCCTTATAGGTTCTTTTTTTTCTTTTCTTTATATATATATTTTTATATTAATTACAGTTTATTCACTTTGTATCCCATCTATAGCCCCCGCCCTCATTCCCTCCCAACCCCACCCTCCCTCCCTCATCTCCTCCCAAGCCCCTCTCCAAGTCCACTGATAGGGGAGATCCTCCTCCCCTTCCATCTGACCCTAGCTTATCAGGTCTCATCAAGACTGACTGCACTAAAGGCCCCTGGACTAGAATCTTCCGGGGGCTACTTTTTTCTTCTACCACACTGATTTATGTTAGGGAAGTTGGTGGGTCGATGTAGGTATCTTAGATTAAACCAGTTAAACTCCAGGCGAGGTGCCAATCTCATGGATTTTAATTTGCTCTTTCAACATGTATAGGAGAATATTGAACAAGCAAGTCACTCAAGGGGACGGATAGTGTGATCAGAGACAATCAATCAGAGACTCTGCTTATACGCAGCAGGTGTGCATCTATCTCCTTCAAGAAGGAGGAAACAACAGGCTGAGTTTGTAGAGCCTGGGAAGCCAAGCCACAGGGCATGCATTGAGCATGATAATAAATTCTCAGGCAAAGAGCACTGATGTAAGTCTGATTTATCACAAAAATCAGGGTATAGATGTACAAAAGCCTTCAAGACACAGTAACCTTTTCAACAAGCACAAGAGAATTAAGAAGCAGTGGCAGCAAGTGAGAGCCAAAATTCAGATTTCCAAGGAATCAAATACAGCAGCAAATACCCTCTGTTTGGGTAAGCATAAAATAAGAGTGAGAATACAGACAAAACCAGAAATGAAAAATCAAATCTGTGGTATATATTTTTAATATTTAGTTATGAAAGAAAATGTCATGTAGGCTAATAAATATAAATATGTTGATAAAAAACATGATTTGGAGTGAAATATTTGGAGCCCACTAGAGAAGACATTAAAAAAAAAAAAAAAAAAACTTAAAGTGAGCCAGGCAATGGTGGCACACACCTTTAATCCCAGCACTCAGGAGGTAGAGGCAGATAGATCTCTGAGCTCAAGGCCAGCCTGGTCTACAGAGTGAATCCCAGGACAGCCAGGGCTACACAGAAAAAACCATGTCTTGAAAAACCAAATAAGAAGAAGAAAAAAAAAAAAAACCTTAAAATGCACTAATTGATACTTTCTTTTTCCCAATGCTGTTCTCTTACGGAAGCACTGAGGCCAAGGCAGGTATGAATCCAAGGCTAGAAAAAAGTAATCATCCATCGTCCTTAGCGTTGCAAGCCAATTCTTGAACGATATCATCTAATGGCCAGTCCAGTTATAAATTACCTAAAATATTTGCAACCCCTCGCCTTCACTGGAAATTCTCTAAATTTGCTCATTCTGATACAATATGAGATGGCTTCAGTCCATCACAAAATGCAGACCAATGGCTTAACCAATGGAAGGTTAGTTTCTTATAAGCTCACAGGCTGAACGTCTAAGGCCTGAGGCCTTTTCCCTTAACATGTAGGTGACCACCTGGCTCTTCACACTGTCATTTCTTTGTGTGTGCATCCCTGTGTTTCTCACTATAACTCTGTCTCTCAGTCTCTTTGTCTGTCTTTCTGTCTCTGTCCCTTTATCTCTGAGACACACATCCAGGATTAAACAAAATTACCTTCAGATGCTATGCAAGCACTCTACCATTGAGCTGTATCCATAGCCCTCAGTTTATTTATTTTTATTCATGTTTATATTAATTATTTAGGATGTTTTATTTGAGAATTGTATGTAGTGCATTTCGATCGTAGTCTTCCGCCTCCCCGAACTTTTCTCAGATCCTCATTTACTTCCCTACCCACCCAATTTCTTGTTCTCACTCATTCACTTGCTCACACTCTCTCCCTCTCTCTCATCCAATTTGTGTTGGATAGCTACTACTGGACATGGAGTATGTTTTACATACCAGGTACCTCTCCTTCAGCAGCAATCAAGTGTCAATAGCTCCTCAGCCAGGTGTGGAGCTTTACAAGAAAGAAGGAAAGAAAGAAAGAAAGAAAGAAAGAAAGAAAGAAAGAAAGAAAGAAAG
>NW_026596095.1:24517690-24616906 GCF_907164565.1 Psammomys obesus
AAGAAAGAAAGAAAGAAAGAAAGAAAGAAAGAAAGAAAGAAAGAAAGGGGAGGAGGGAAGGAGAGAGGGAAGAAAGAATGGAGGAAGGGAGGGAGGGGTAGAATGACAGAGAGGGGAGGGAAGAGGCAGAGACTAAGAAAAGGAAAAACACCATGTTATTATTACTAGTGGTCTTGATTGTACACTTGATGTTTTATGACAGAAAAAAATCCCTAAACTGTGTGATTAAAAAAAAAATAATCCAGGAATCAAACTGAACATGAAAAAAATCTTAGTAATAAACTATCCTCTTTCTATGTGTGCAAAAGTAGCATATGTTCAAAAATATCTATATCTAAACAAGATTGAGACTTTTCTTATAAAATAAGACTACTGAATGATTGGATGCAACATCTAATCATAATTCCATCAGGAGATTTCTTTCTTATTGTGAGTACAACAAATAACAGGTTGCCTCCCGAGGTATTACTGCATGTGACTCTGAACACTCTCTAACACACATTGGGCATGCAGTGAGTACGAAACTATGGAGGACACATATCTTCCACCCCTCACAGATTTTCACACTCTTCATACACACAGTAAGTAAAAATACAGTTAAAAAAAAACAAAACAAAACAGAACTGTACAAGATGGGTGCAACAGAGCGGGAAAATATGTCATACCCAAAGCAAACCTCAGGAAAATCTAGTACCAGCTGGGGCATCCTGAGGCAATCCATGAAAACTGATGCTTATGTATAGTAAAACAAAGGAAAGAGAAATTAACCAAGGGATTAGAAGACAACGGTGTCCACAGAAACGCAGCCTGTGCAAGCAACTGAGAGCAGGAAGAAGTATGACTAACTGGAGAAACAGAAAAGTCCGTAACAAGCCAGGCGCCGGTGCATGCCTTCATCCCTGCACTTAGAACTGATGTTAAAGGATCATGAATTTTCGGCTACCCTGAGCTACACTGTAAAACCCTGTATCAAAATCCAAACACCCTGAAGCCTAGAGGAAGCAAATGAAGACACTGAGACTTGCTTTCTCTAATCCCAGTGGTTGTGGGCTCCTGTGTTCACAGTGGAAGTTTGAGCATAGCTGTGTCCATTACTTGCAAAGTTGTCTGTAGGCAAGACCCTAGCCTTCACTCTGATTGGCTCAAGGAGGTTGCCGTCTATACTTTTCAGATAAATAGAAAATGGTGCTTATTTTATTTGCGGGGTTTTTGCTCTGCTTTTGCTTTTGCATACACTAATAAAGGCTGTATGTCAAGCATGGATCCATGCTTCATCCAGACACTACTCATTAACACTTCTAGTGGCTGGTTGGGGCAGACAAGACAGTCAGTTGCTCATCAAATGAGATTTGCAGAACCAGAATTGAAATCCCCATCACTGTCTTCAAACCCCTGGCTCCTTACCTTCTTATAGGCCAAGAGAAGTCCCAGAAGGTCCATCTTTGTGAATTATTGGCTTTATGGACCTGGTAGAATCAGTTAGTTACAATTAGGTTCTGCATCTAAGTTGACCACAGAGTACTGTGAAAACCAAAATAGGATGGTAAATACCTCATGATTACTTTAGTTGTCAGTGAGACCATTCTCATTCTACCTCTTCATAACTGTCAGCATCACTATGCTAATTTTTGCTAGTTTTATGCTATGATATCACTCACTGTAATTCTTAGAACTACAGGGTTCCTCAAAACTCTTGCACACTGCTCCCAATTTTAAGGAATTTTCTGTACAGAAAACTTTACCACCTCCTGGCTCTGCCTCAGTCTTCAAGAAGAATGGAGATGAAGGAGAAAGACATCAGAATGGAAAAACAAAGGATTACCTGGCACGGTGGCCCAGGCCTGTAATCACAGCACTCCGGAAGCCAGAAGCAAGCAGATCTCTGTGAGTTCGAAGGCAGCTAGGTCTTCAAACCAAGTACAGAACAGCCAAGGCTACACAGAGAAACCCTGTCTCAAAAAACAGAACAAATAAATAATAATAATAATAATAAAAACAAAGGATTGGCTTGAACATCCACTCCAAGGCACAGGTTCCTTGCAAAAGTCATGATCGTTGAAGATGTTGTGACATCCTGCTCTGTTGTCTAAGAATTAAGTTTGTTTCGTCTTGTGTTTAGAACAAATACCAAATACAGACCAAACACACTCAGCGCCCTTTCCTAAGTTGTGCCTTGGATAATAAAGCAGTCTAAAGTCATATCTAAGCAAGGATGAAGGAAAGCAAATAGAACATGGATTACGAAGTAAACATGTTCCTGGACAATGAAGCGAACTAGGGACACACAGACCTCATCACTGATTCATCCCCTACATGGATTTGTATTGTGCTGGGGGAGGGGGGCTGGAGTTTATGAGCTATTTTTTCCCCCTCAATCACTTTACCTCTGGGGAACCTCAGGGTATTTTTCTGCCTATAGTCAAAATCTCAGTTAGTTGCAAGTATCATTTTTTTTCCTTCATCAGTTCCCACTTCAAAATGCTTTACTCCCCCCCAACAAAAATGTGTTGCCATGGTGACTCTGTAGTTGCTAGAAGCTTTTGTGAGATGCAACCATCCTCTTATTAAATTTCAGCTTCTAGAATTACAGCACTAAGAAGAATGAAGCCCCGCTTGTTAGGATAGGGAGTAGGGTACCGAGCAGTTCGTTGGACAGTGGGCATGGTGGGGCACAAACGCGGGGAGAAGGGAGCCCCGAATGCTGACTGCAGAGTGAGCCAGTCGTAAAGCTGCAGCTGCCACTGTAGAACACAGACCCTTCTGTTTAGTTCAGCTTAAAAAAAATCTCAGTTTGCAGAAATCCCATGAGTGACTCATTCAACCAAAAAAACTGGGTGGCCTTAAGAGTCAGTAACTATGGCCTGTAGGCCAACTGCACCCTATCGCCTGTGTGTTATTGGTTAGCTGGGTTGGAGAGGTGTCTTATGGTATGTTTTACTATACGAGGCAGAACAAAAATAGTTAATATACAACATAAACGCCATCACATGTAATGAATTATATGTTTTGTCTAGCAACTATATTTTTTGTATGTTAAAATTGTATGTTGTAATATTCCCCTCACACACACACAAAAATCCATTATAAAGCTCATTTGCTATGTAGGGAAAAAAAAAAAGCCCTTTTCCTTGTTTACTGTAGTAGTTTGTCTAAATATCAGCCCTCACCTGTTGGGTTTACTTTAAAAGGATGACCAGGAATCAAAAGAACCTACAGCTATTATCTTTGAAAGCAGAATTATTCTAGAATACTTCGTAGTTTCTGAATTAGATGATATTTACTTTTTCATCAGCAGGTCAACGTCCATCGATTGTGGACATTATGATAGACACAGAAAATTATGTGTCTGGAAATCATGTCACTCTGGCATGCCTGTGGTCTCCATGGCAAAGGTCTGTCCTTCTTTGTTTCAGTCTCTAACTTTATGTCTGTTTTTTGAAACAGGGTCTTGTGTAGTAGCCCAGGCTGGCCACAGACTTGTTGAATAGTCAAGTATGATCTTGAGTTTCTGATCCTCCTGCCTCTGTCATCCACATGCCGGGATTACAGGTGTGCAACCATGCCTTTCCTCTCATGCAGTTTTAAATGGAATTAAGAGGAAGACAGAGAAGACAAGTCACCTTCCCCCCCCAAAGACAATGACAGAAGCTCCCAACCCCTCTATGATTTTTTTATCATAAAAACAATTTTTCTACTGATGATTTTTTTTTCTAGAGAAAATTCTTGCAAATTCTGTAAAAGAGAAAAAAAAACGAGCATGCAGATTTTAATATATGGGGTGTTATACAAAAAATATGAAAGCTATATTAATGAAATTTAGATTTTCAGACATACTTTTTAGGACAAATATTCAAATATTCATGTCTTATGTAAGACCAAGAACTGGTTTGTGATGCTAAATTTATGGAGTGACTTGCCAGGGTTGAGCCGCCCACGATCTCACCACCCACAGCATCACTGCAGCAGCGACAGGGTGGAGAATTCAAACTCACTCAGGGTAAATAGGACGCACATAAGAAAAGATGGCTATTAGTCCTGATAACAGCCAGCATTTAGAAACTTAGAAACATTTTCTTGACACATCTGTTGTTCTTTCTTTGTTCTGTTTGCATGCATGCAGTGTTACATACTTGTTACTGTTTAGAAAGAAACCATTGATTTAAAAAAAAAAATTCAGATATTCCCCTCTCATTTGTAGCCCAGAGCGGCTTCCAAACCTTTGATAATAACTTTTTAATATTTTTCTTCTTTAGAACTCATTTTTTCAAGTGTTTCACTTATCCAATGGCCAAACTTAGTTAAGTAAACATTTGTTTTTCTATTTCCGTCCAACAGTGAACATGTGTGTAACAGTTCATCACTTCTGCAAAGAAGCTTGTGATCAATAGACTACAATTATGAGTTGATATGATTTTCCCAGGAGGACAAGAGTTGAGGTTTTGGCCAGAAACTGCAAAAGCTACCTTGTCAGGAGAAGACAAACAGTTTCTATAAGGTTGCTTTAAAATATAATAAACATTGTCTACAGGTCTCTGTTACTACTCTGTTACTGTGAGAATCCCCAAAGATATCAAGACACAGCTAAGAAATATGGCTCAAAGACATAGAGCTGAGTTTCTCAACCTTTCCTCACCTCAATATTCACCTCACAGCCCACTCTCACAAGGAGCTGTTGAGCGGTGGTAGATTCTGTCCACACTGCCCACCCCAGGCAAGAATGAACCAGATTTTTGGGGACGAAAACCCAGCCTTTGAGCAGACAGACTGTATCTCTTGAACATGTACCACAGGTGATTTAAAAATGACCTCCTTAGTTAAAAAGGGGTGAGGGAAGGGTGCACAATTTCTGAATAGAAAGGGGTTTTATTCATTCAGTCATGAAAATCAAGTGTTTTCTATGAACTCTAGATGTGGCTGAATTAGTAAAGACATTTTTAGGATATGAACATTTCCTGCATTTTCTACATATTTTGGAAGATCAGAGTAGCATCTTCAATCACTTTTATACCCACAGCACTCTGGGAAATGTGCTCTCAAATCTGTAAAGGCTGAAACTGATAGGGTAGGCCTGGCCTCTGTTCCACTGATGAGCTAGCAAATGCTATTTATTTAAGCACTTCCCAAAATGACAGACATGCTGGTGCTGGCTCAGACCTCTAATCTAGAGTGCAGGACTCTGGGAGGCTAAGACAGGGACCTGTCTTAGAGAGAGAGAATATGATATAGGAAAAAGGGCTTTCAGAGGCTGTAGCCAAATGATCCTACAAGTTCCTCTGCGAATGACTGTCATCTCAGCTCCTGGGTGGCCTCTTCCTTTGTAGGAAGGACTATGGATTCAGACCCTGTGATAAAGCATGAGGAAATACACTGACTGTGGGAGGCTAAGCTTACTGTCCCTTCTCTAGGACAATGAAAAGTGCCTCCCACATTCCAAAGACAGCATTTCAAATGAAATGGTGAACGTGAAAGCACCAGTCTATTTTAGAAATGGCAGTCTTGGGCATATCTGAAGTTGGTGTTGCTGAGCTTTGATAATCTGCCAAAGCCCTCCTCATTGTTTCCAGGGAGCTCATTATTAGCTGTACTCAAAGTACACAGCCACCTTGAATACATTAGGATAATCCCTGCAGCTTTATCTTTCAAAAGATTTTGAGCCAGAGTTTTGGCTAATTTTATTTCCAGTAGAAGTCCAACCCTGCCAAAGATCCAACTTGGATTCATTCCCAAAGCCAATCCTGTTTATTCTGAATACATTATTATCTTTCACAGTAGAACTTTGCCAAACATAAGAACTGTGCAAATTTTTAACTATGCAGCTCATGGAGTAAGATCCAGGTAGTTGATAATTTATACTTTAGGGAGTAAGAAATAGGTAAGTACAACAAAGGCTAAAGAACAAGGACTCAAGAACAAAACTGAATTCCAAGAAGTCAATGTGTCACCTGAGTGTATTTAGGTATCCTTCTAAATAACAAAGAGACTATCTTGAAATAGCCTGTGTCCAGGGAAACTTACTTTGTCCTGCATAGATAATTTTACTACCCTGTGGCAAAATAACTGAGATAAATCAAAAGGGATGAAAGGCTTCTTTGGGCTCATAAGTTTAGGGGTTTTGCTATATGATCAGTTGGCCTAGTTCCATTTTGGGGGTGTGAAAAGATAGCAGCCCATCATGATGGGGAACAAATAGCAGACAATGCATACTCATTTCATGGTGGCTGGACAGGAAAGAAATAGAAAAAGGGGCTGCTTCAAGTATCCCATCAAGGGTACATCCTGAGTGAATTAGCTTCCTTGCACTGGACCCTACCTCCTGTAGGCTCCACCATCTCCTGGGAGTACTTCAGGCTTCCAACCAATCCTTTCACACTTGGGCAGCTGGGAGAGACTTGGGATCCAAACTATATAATGTTGCAGAATTAGAATAATGACTAACCATACAGGAAGTAGGGAGTTGAAAAGACTGTGGTTAGTAAGCCAATAATGACATCTGTGGAGCCTGGGACAGTTACTGCTTGGCTGCTATTTCAGGTCACACAAAGGCAGGACAAGGAGGATCCAAAATACATTTAACACTTCGTCAGGAAGCTTGAGTTGAGAAGAAGAGTTTTGGAGAGCCCTGAGAACAAAGAAAGTTTTGAGGTCACCGGATGGGTGCTGGCTACACACCCACCACTGTGCTGTCCTTTGACATGCCAAGTTCCCAAGCACAAGACAACTGGTTAAAACAGAAGTACAGTGATTATACATACTGATGTTCAACAAAAATAAAGGAGTCTGGAGTGATTAACAAAGGCCTGGTTACAAATGTTTCATTTTACAGTGAAAATGACAGAAGAGAATGATTCAGAAGATTGAGTCAGTATGACCTCCTGGATCTGAATCCAACAGAGAAAGTATTAGAGATGTAATCAAAGTGTGCACCAAACTGGAAGGTATCAGAGTCTGTTGCTAATTCCTGATGGCCATGGCAGCCTAGAGAAAGTTAACTACTCATCAAAGCTGCTGGGGTGTACAGAGGACTCTGGGAAGCATTTTCCCAGAGTCCATTTTCCAGCCATCCTCGAAGGTCAGTGGAGGTGTAGACTGATCCTTATTGAACAGAATTATTGCACTTGTACATCATGGCATCTCTTGAGTGGAGCTGCTAAACAGTTTTCAGATTTGCGGGAGCAATTGTGTCAGGTATGTACTACAAAAAAAAAAAAAAAAAAAAAAAAAAAAAAAGCACTTTCCTCCCAATCCTTTTTATGCATCCCATACACAAACGTTTCTTTTTACTGAGTACTCTGTAGTGATGGGGTCTGGGGTCTAGTTTGTCTCACAGGACTGGCAATGGTGCTTTTGAAAATTGTCCTCTGCAACATGATTTGTGTATTTCAGTCACAGGTATGATGTCAATGACTGGACCGACATTTCTGCTGGTGGGATTTTTAAAGTGCTCGCTCAGATCTCTGGGAAAAAAAAATTATTGCTTTTCTCCTCACCGAAGCACCATACAGAGGTTCACTTTCCTCTCTTCCTCCCTTTAATTCTCCTGCTATCCATGCCTATTTTAATAGTCTTAATATTTGTGGAGAATTTTTTTTTTTTTAGATAGAGAGCTTAATTTTTAGTGGTGGCTTTTATAATAATCAGTTCAGAATTTTTCCCTTCTGATGAATTATTCACAACTTACAAAGTAAGTGTTGGCTTGGATTTGGTTATGAGTATATCGCCTGCTCTGCTGGTGATATATAAGGGACAGAGCAGTCACTGATGCCATTTATTGGAAAATATCACTGTGGAGCTTATCACTTAATGAGATGGCAAAAAGGCTGCCTTTGGAAACTATGGTGATTCTTTTATGTTATACATTGCACAAATCAAATTTCCCTTGTACCTATTCAGCACACGTTCAAATTTATGCCTTTAATAAATGCACAGCAGTGATCCAGCTGCATATCTGAGGACTAACAATATATAGAACTCTCCCGTTGGGTACCATTTGCCTGCAAGCCATTCAGGAGAAGGGCTGTGTGGTCCCCACAGAGTAAAAAAAGCATCATCCAAAAATCTTACTGGGAGAATCCACAGAGAAATGGTCTTCTGAGGACCTGGGTGTTTAGCAAATCTGTCATCTCAGTGACTGTTTTTGCAAGCAGACATTTGCTATTGGCTACATGAGGAATGCCAACTAATGACACTGTCTATACTATTTGAATGAAATACCCGACCCCGCTGTCGCCATCTTCTATGTGTTAAGTTAGATGGAAACAGGGTTCCTTGTAGCTCAGGCTGGCTTTTACTTCTGCTGATCCTTGTGCCTCCGTTCTCCAAGTGCTGGGATGACAGGTACACACCACTGCACCCTGCTAACCCTTCTATCTCAAATTCTATCCGGCAAAGAGATTTCACTGTCTCTCTTTACCAATATTCCTAGAACTGCAGATAAAGTATTTCTGTTGGAATCTAAGGTCCAAAACTTCCCAAGATAGATAGATACAAGATCCTCTGTGGTCTAGCTAAGGTCTTTTTCCCTCTCTTCCCTTCTTCCTCATCAGTACTCCACTGAAGTGCACTGTTACTGTCACGCCATCTCTACCCACAAGCCTTATGAACTGTTGGCATGCACTGCATATCTTCTGGCATATGTTTAGTTTAGTTTGGAGATACCCAGAATTCCATTGATTCAAGCAAGTCTTCTCTCACAGATTTAATTTTCTGTGAAAAAGGCCAACAAAGAAATTACTCCACTAGGATTTTTCAGAGTGTCCTAGTAAGGTCAATATACATTCAAAGAAAGGGAAGAAAGTAGGTCTATGCAGATGTCTATGGTAAATTTTCCATAGGAATCTCTGGTGACCCATTGGTGAGTTTTGAAGCTGACCTTAAACACTATTCCATTTGGAAAGAGAGGGTCTGATTCATGTCCAAGTCAGTTTGGTATTGTTTTCACAATGCCAAAACCTCCAGTGAGGCAATGCCAGTCATCATCTAAGACAGCACTGCGGGGCCTTGAAGCTGAGGCCTTGTGCCAATGTATAGTGTAAGCCCTTAGTTCCAGGAGCATCCAGGCAACACACCACAGCAGTGTCGCAGCCACCCCCCCGCTCCGATTTACACAACACAACTTCCTACGATGCAAATAAAATACTACATAGAGGAAAATAAGTGTTCTTAGGTGAAAGATTCAAAACTCCATCATTGGTAAATAAGAAGTCCATAACTCCAAAGAAAGACAGACTGGAAAAAAAAAAAAAAAAAACAGGTAAAATGTCAGAATCACACTGACAGAACTGTAGAGAAATAGTCAAAGGTTTAGTTTGCAGAATACACAGGAATGATTAGCCAATCAGAAGGCAGTGGACACACAAAAGGAGAAGTTTCTAGTGTTTTAACTGTCTCTTGCCCAGTCTAGCTCAGCAGTTTAATAGAAAGCCTGACATCTGCTCCAGTTTCCCCCAGCCACAGCAGGGCACACTGTTAATTGTTTTGACTAGTCTAAGGGCTCTCTGAAGAGAGAATCAGGGTATTTCTATTCATTTCACTTCCTTCAGAACTTTCTCAGAATGGAAAACTGGCTATGCAGAGGCCACTAAGTAAATAAATAATGTTTTAAATCTTGAAAAGCAAATAAACAGGCTTCAGTCACCTCTTGCAAAATTTAATAGTTCGAACACGTGATAATCACCAAGGTCAAAAGGGAAAGGCTGAACTAAAGATGCTAACAGAATAGAAAGCAAATAAACATGGAAGGGGTACAGTACTAGGTCATGAAAGTGAGTATTATTATGAGCCCTATGGACAAGGTTTTACATTTGTAAACATCAGTTCTTCAGAACATAGAAAATGTAAATAAATAATAACTGCCTGAATATATGATAATATTAATCAAGTCAACAATTCAAAATGCTCTACAAAGAAAACAAGTCTAGATTGTTTTACTACTGAGCTCAACTAAGCCTTTGAGGAACACTAAAGTCTAATTGAATACAAACTCTTCCATATTTTATAGCAAAGTTATCTTAGTTCAGTTCTGAACTGGTTCAATTGGTTTTAAGTATTATCATGGTCTGGATGGCAGCAATCCAAAAAAAAAAAAAAAGAAAGAAAGGAAGGAAGGAAGAAAGAAAGAAGGAAGGAAGGAAGGAAAAGAAGGAAGAAGGGAAGGAAGAAAGAAAGAAAGAAAGAAAGAAAGAAAGAAAGAAAGAAAGAAAGGGAAGGAAGAAAGAAAGAAAGAAAGGGAAGGAAGGAAGGAAGGAAGGAAGGAAGGAAGAAAGAAAGAAAGAAAGAAAGAAAGAAAGAAAGAAAGAAAGAAGAAAAGAAAGAAAGAAGTCCCATGTTTAGAAAGTCTAATGATGGTTGTTGGTATGGAAACTATAGAAGTGCCCACAACAACACCAGATATGGCACTGGTGTTGTTTGCCCACCTACTAGTTACCCTGCTGTTTAAGACACTACACACTTTGGTTGAAAGACAGAAAAATTCAAGCTGGAACTCAGTTAGAAGCTTTCTCTCAGCTCCTTTTAGCCTAGCTTTCATAGTAAGGATAGATGCTATATTGGCTACTGGAGGAGAAAAGTCACCAGTGGTCTTGCTAAACTATGACCCGTGTGAGCTATAATACCAATCTGTCAGGCAATGGCGCAACAGTGGCATGACTGCTATCAGGGTAACCAACTCCTTTCTGCCTGAGTTTGCTCTACAGAAGGGGATTTAGGTCTGATACTGAAAACCTTGTCAAAAGCCTGTGAGTTGGGAGATCATAAGACCTGGAGGAGCCTGCTAATATTCCTTTGCCAAATGAACATGGTGTCAAACTGCCTTTTAAATATTTATGTCTCTAGCCAAGCCTGCTCTCAGCCTTGGTCAGAAAAGCTTCTGTTTGCACTGGGAAGTAATTAATATAGAAATTCACAACTGGTCATTGTGCTGAAGATAAGTGATTATTGAATGATCAGTCCTAAATAGTGAGCCTGATGGGGAATCTTGGGTCATAAGGGTGTGCCTCTGAAAGAAATTATGGGATCCCAGTCTCTTCCTCATCTCTGCCATGAGGAAAGCAGATTTCTGTCCACGTGCTTCTGCCATGTGGTGCTGTCCAGCCACAACCTCAAAGCAAAGGACGATTCACACAAAGACTGAAACTTCCAAGGTAGTAAGCTAAAGTAAATATTTCCCCTTTTAATTTTGTACATTAACAAAAAATAATACTATTATTTTGAACAACACTAAATAGCAAACAAACATTCTTTTTTATGTGTTACATTCTCTGGTGTCTTTTGTATATATATCTATTAGCTCATTAAATTACAACTTATAAAGTAGTTGCTAAAATTGTTCTCATTACATAAACTATTAAGCTAGGAAGACAGGCTACAAAGTTACCCCAATTTATCCAAGTCATATGCAATACATCATTTTTGCATATTTGCATGTAGGCAGGATGACGAAAAAGTTTGTGCTTCAATCTTTTGCTCCAGAGGAACGATGTACTTCATAGTACATGGCGTAAAGTTAAGAAAATAAAGGAAAAAAATTGCCTCTTCACTCTGATTGTTGACTGCGGTGTGGTCTCATAAGAAATGCTGACTATTAAAGAACTGATTCCATACTAGATTGTATAACTTCCCAACTTATAACTCCTTTTCCATGTATGTTAATGTTCCTGTAATTAAGTTAGTGGTTATATATTATTACTCTACAGCTAGAATAATTCACTTAACTTTTGTTAGACATTTTATTTATTGAATATATAAATAGTAGGTTGCTTCCACTATTTTCTTCTTGCGATGCACATAAAGCCATCTCAGCATCTCCATAGACACAACTTTTACCATGTTTAATTATTCCTGAGGAAATTTATCCAGAATATTGATTTACTAATAGGGAGCTTGTAATGTACCTTTATTCTTAAAAACATCTCAAAACTGCTTGAGTTGTTTATAAACATCTGTATTACCAGCTTATTAGTCTTTAATCATTACTTATCCCTATCCCACCCTTTCCATTCTCCCTCACAGTGGCTCACTGGCAATTACCTGACACCTCTGTATATGGATAATAGATTAGAACACCCAACTGGAACCTTACAAGAATTCACTAATCTTTAGTTCTTGAATCTGGTTAAAATGTTATCAGTTCTGTTGCTTGGCACATAGACTTTTAATACAAAAAGATATATTTTCTATCAGGGGGATAGAATTCCTTTATTACTTTTGCCAGAGGAAGATTTAAACTGCTGGTTTTAATAGTTGCAAAAATATCTGTGGCCACAACTCGCAGCCACAGATGGGTCAGGCAGAGCCACCATGGAAATATACCCATTTTAATCAGATTTCCTCTTCCTGAAAGCTAAAACGCTAAAGCCCCCAGAAACCAGACATTTGAACTAATCTTTTTAATGTACTGAGTTAGTGAACCATCACAAACCTTTTACATAACAAACAACTTATTTGCTCAAAGTCTGGGATTCTGTAAAATGAAAAAGGTAACAATTTAAGAACTAGAAGGGGGCTTTACAAATGTTCATTTAATCCAACTCATTTTACAAATGAGGAAAACAAGACCCAGAGAGTTAGGAATGTCTTGGCCATAGACAGACAAGAAGTGATGATGCCAGGCTGGCACCACCTCTTCATTCCTGCTTGCTTCGTGCATAGCAAGTTTTGAGAAGCGGTCCCACTGAAGTCTTGGAAGACCTCCATCTGGGAACAGGAAGAAACTTCATCGATAGAAATCTGGCCCATCTTCTATCAAGCATGGATAAGATTAACCATAGAACTTGTGTTGGTCACAGTGTAGCCAAGGTCATGTGACCAGTCTGTAAATTTCTTAAATACGTAAAAAGCTATTTTAGAGAATAATTCGGTTCCACACTATAAAAGTAGCCATAGGCTGAACAGGTGTTTAATTGCTCAAACTTTATTCTGTTCCCAGAGATGGATACCTCCCTGTCTCATCTGCAATATAGAGCTGCTGAGCATAGTGCAGACCAGGAACACCAGCTTCACCTGGGAGCTTGTTAAAATACAACCGTGATGTAACTACAAGAAGCCCCCAAGAATCTCGACTTTAACAAGTTCTCCTGGTAATTCTCGGGCTTGCCAAGGTGGAGAAATGCTGCTCTAATAGGGAGGTTCGCAAGTGGGTTTTTTTTTTATTTTTTTCACATTGGGATCATATGGAGAATATTGAAAAATGCTAATCCTGACCCCCAACCAAGTGATTTATATTTGATACAAGAAAAGCCCGGATGGACATCATCATGGTTGTGAATTAGTACACCAGATTTTTACTTGGGACATTCAGTCTGGCTCCTTTTAAGAAATAAAATAATTAAAAGTAAACCCCATCTTAGCAATTCCTCCAAATTTAGAAGAGGGGTTTTCAAAGTATGGACACAATCTGTTGAGGTACAGGTATGAAATATTAGGACTTATGCTTTTGTTTTAAATTTCAACATTATAAAATGTATTTTTTCAGCAAACTGCAGATTAAATGTTAAAGTAAAATATAAGTATAAAATCTGCAACCATTTTTATGAGTACAAAGAATATCTATTACATTTATTTATTAATATCATGAGCTAGGAGGATGATTTTAAAACTTCAGTGGACAAAATGTTACTTGGGAAGGGACACAGAACCACAGATTCCTGAGGCCATGTGTTTGAAAAAGTTATCAATTCTCAGTAATCACTCCTTGGATAGAAAACCTCATTGGTTACAACATTGCCGCTGCCCAAACCTACCTTGAGTGAAGTACAATTCATCTGAGTCTGAGCCAGACATCTACTGCCTCAAGCCATTTTCCAGATGATTCCAGTTCGAATGCCAAAAGGCTTCTCCTAAAAGTGGCCAAAGGGAAGAAAGACCGCATGCAACACATATAGAAAAAGAGACACAAGAAAAAGATCAAATTTATCAAGACAATGGTCCAGCAGAAAAAGTTGTATTAAAATAGAAAAATGCACTGTCTTTATCACTTTAGTCACTATGACAGAGTACCTGACGGTAGATTTTATAAAGAATACAAATTTAACATAACGGAAAGACAAATGTTTCATGTTCTCTTTCTTAAGGCTTCTAGTTTCAAATCCTCAGATGTGAGGACATAACTAGAGTGACTAAAAAAAAATACTAAGAAAGTGAAAAGAGACCATTTGGGGAGTTCTTGGGGAGCAGCAGAGATGATAACATCAAGAGTGCAAGTGTTTGAAGGGGAAAGTGAGAAACGTGGGGTGGCTTTCATTAGGGAGAGGAGGGAGACAAGTACAAAAAAAGGAGGGAAGAAGGTTTAAAAAACAGTAAGGATGTCTGGAAAAGGTGATAGGGAATAAGACTACTAATTATCTACCTAGAAATACCTACAGTAAGTGTAAGACTGAATATATATATTCCCGTATGGGCTGGCAATGCTTCCTCCCAGAGCCAATGACCATTTTAACAAAAACTTCACCACTAGGCAGGAGAAGCCCTCTTTTGAGTTGTTGGTCAGGACTGTTCAAGAGAGTCCCCAAACATTATAGGCTATTGTTACTACCCTTGACTTGCCCTTCCCCCTCAAAGTTAGAAGGTAAATCCCTATTGTTGAAGATACTTCAGAAATAAGGATAAGAGTTCCAAGGATAAGAACTGACCTGGATGTTTCCCCCTTAAGGACTAGCTCTCATGGCACCAGAAGGCATTCTGTGAACTTCCAAAGGAGGAAAGGCAACAGTCCTACCCAGCTAAGGTGCCTATGAACCACAGCAATGACAAGCACAGCACAATAACAGCAAGGGTGTTGTAGTGGCACTCATGGCTTGGCAGTAACCAACAGCTAACTGGACTGAGTAAGATGGAAATCATATATGGCACTGGAAACCTAGTTAACTCCCAGGGCTACTGAAGTCATGGATCTTGGAGCCCTATAACCACCACTTTAATGAAGCAGAATGATCCAACTATGCTTTAAATATTTGTACTTATCCCCACAGATAAGTGTAGTTCTCACTTATCATTAAGAAAATATCCCTTTTGCAACAGATAGAGAGCATTATAGAAATAACGGGAGCCCAATCCATTTTGTAGATGGATACATCTATAAAACAACTCCTACACATAAGGTTCAAGGAATATTGCTGAAGAGGGGTTGGGAAGAGAGTAAGAGCCAGTGGATCAAGAAGTTTGCTGTGAGGTTGGATCTGCTACTAATGTCAAAAGCCACACTCATAAAGTTTCACCTATATGGCTACCTAAACATAACCTGAAAAAAAAGATGGCATCCAAAGACATGCTAAATGGAAAGAGATAAGCTCAGGAGGTCCTCAACCATACACACACACACATACCAAACAAAAAAAAACAAAAAACAAAAAACAAAAACCAACAAACTACAGGCAACTAAGGAATGCTGACAGCAGGAGAAATAGTCTTCCTCAGTGAAGAACACAGCAGATGGTTGTCCAGTGGTCAACCCTGGAAGCATGTATATAAGTAGCATCACACAGACTTAACAGGTTATGTTTAGGGATATAAATTTATGCACATATATGCATGCAAACACAATTAATGGAAAAAAAGAGGTCATACATTTGAAAGAGGGCAAGGATGGGTATAAAGAGGGTTTGGAGGGGGCAAAGAAAAAGAAAAATTGTGTCGTTATAATCTTGAAAAGAAAAGAAAAATAAGGAAAATTCAAAATGAAGTTAAAACAAAAAAAATGAGAAACATTGGGAGGATATAAAGGCAGGTTATCAAGACAGAACAAATAGAGGAAAGTGGAGAAGCCAGGGGTTCTCCTCTGTCTTCTGGGTCATTTAATTCTTTGTTGCTCTCAGGGAGTGAGCTGGCAAATCCCTTACTTAGCCACTCACGCCCACCTTGGCAATTGCAGCAGCCAGTACCTTGCTGTCAATATGCCTAAGTTACAAGAAAATTTAAAAGCCACACAATTTTACTCTAAACCTATAATATCAGTCATGCATGGTGATGTTGCTTGTTGTTCATGCTTGCAAATTTACCATAAACCTAGTGCTAAAATAATTTTTAAGAAGAATGCAGTTGAGGAAGTTTGAGGAACAGATTCAGAACCCAGCTTCCTTTGATTTAAACTCTGCATACATATGCACAGTCATTTTACATGCCCTAAATGACTATAACGTGAAGAAAAAATAAAAGGTAAGAACCTCGTTAAGTTTGTTTAAGAAGAAAAAGACCAGAGTATGTTGTTATCTTATGGCAAGACATCTGACAGGGACAGTTTACAGCTCTATTTGAAGCAGCATAATTTGAATGTCATTGTTATGCACAGGAAAATGTCCAAGTTTGGTTGTCCTGTGGCCTTTATATAAGTATGATCTTTTGTTGTCTATTCTAGTCTGTTTTTCAAGATTGGATATGTATGTATTTTTGCAGCTCATGAAACCACTCAAAAATACAAATTGAGTATAACTTACAGAGAAAAGAAACAAAACAAACATGCAAACATCTAAAAGCGAAGGCCGAGACAGAAAGGTATTCGAAGGTAGGAACGCATTTTCTTTAAATGAATGATGAAGCCAAAACTATTGGAACAAAAGCATACTGCTGATTTCCTGGGACAGAAATTGTCTGAGTTTAGATGTGGATAACACTAACCTAAAAAGAAAAAAATAATCTACTTATAACATATAATATAATAATATCCCCAAAGCAAATGGCTTTTATTCCTCCACATTGACCTAATATCTACTAAGAACTTCTATTAGAAAGTATCTCTGATTCTGAACAACTATGCACCTATCATATCCCTAGCCCCTGAGATGTTGAGGTCCTTAGGAAAGCTTCATGCACTCACGAATGGTAGGTAAAGCTACCATGCCTCTAGCGTCTAGAAGGTGGTGAGCACTGTTGCAGTTGGTGGCTGAATTTTGTTATAATTCCTACCACAACCTTATGAGACAAAGTTTCATATCTCCACTTATAAATGAAATGGCTGGAGATCAGAGAGGTTATCTTGTCCAGGGTCATACAGGAGTCAAAAGGAAAGAAAAGACAGGATTTGGGCCTCAGAAGCCTGGTTACAGAAAACACACTATACCACTGTACTGTGTAAACATCATGAAAGATGCTCCAGTGTGTGTGTGTGTGTGTGTGTGTGTGTGTGTGTTAGTGTCATAAGCATATGAAGGCTTTAGATTTAAAACAATAATAAAATCTTAGAACTTATTATCTGAACCACAATGAGATGACATTTCTTCTTGTGGCCTTATTTCTCTCATAGTGATCTCGATGTTCATTTTGATTATTGCATGTGGCATAATTTCCTTTTCTTTCATTGCTGAATAATTAATATTCCACTTTATTAATAAAAACAACATTTTGCCAGCTCACCCATCAGTGTGCATTTGTGCTGCTTTCAGCATTCTGACAGTTGTAAACAGTTCAGCTGTAAACATGCATGTGGCAATCGGCACCTCCATGAGACCTCATTTTCAGGCACACCACAAGCCTGCATTACACAGAGGACCACAGTGTTCTCTGCAGCAGCTGAACTGCTGATCTACCCCAGCAACAAAGCATGGGAACTTCACAGCATGGACTAAGCCCATCCTCTCCCACTGAGGCTAGACATGGCAGCCCAGCTTGGGAAAAGGGATCCAAGGGCAGGCAACAGAGTCAGAGACAGGGCTCACTCCCATTGTTAGGGGACCCCAGGATGACCAAGCCGCACATCTGCTACAAATATGTAGAGGGCCTAGGTCTATGTCTGTCTTAATGGGTGGGATATGGTTTTTGTTTTAAATTCTTAAGAGTGTCTGACTTCTGTATTTCAAATTACAAACTCCACTTCAGAGTTCACCTTTCTCTGAATGTTTGCCATGATCATGTCCTACCAAGAAAGGGCACAGTGGGTTTAAGAAGAGCCTATTATTTACATGTTCAACATTGTCAAAAAGAAAAAAAAAAAACAAAAATTCAATTCATGAAAAGAGAAAGGTCGTGTTATGTGGGGAGCTGAAGAGGCTTTGAGTCAATATATAAGAAGCAGATAAAGTTCTGAGTGAGTGTGCACTGTTACCACGGTCTGATGCCCAGACATGGGGAAATTGGCCAAGTCTCCCTCTGGTCCAAGTACAATCACTTAGAAATGATCGACCGATGTGTACAGAAACTAACAACTGCAGGTTCCTCCTCCAGGATAAATGCAACCTGAGGCCGCTCCCCTGCAGAGACTCCCACCCAGCTGCCCCTCCTTTCTCCTGCTGCACGTAATAAGCATGCGGACTTGGCAGGCTGGTGGGTGGTTGGTGCTGCTCCAGCCACCACAGCCACCACAGTCCATCTCTTTTGTCTGTGTGTCTGTCCTTTCTTTATTCCCCTGCTGTCTCACTTAGGTTTCTAGGACCAAGCCAAGCTGGATCCAACAGTCAAAGGCATACAAACACCTAACCAGCACCAACTGGCTCTTTAGCCTTATGGTCTTGTGCTTTAAACATCAACGGTGATATAAAGCCCCAAAATGGCTCTTAAAGCACATCAAGGTGTCTATCAGTCAAACCATAGGAACTGATGCAAAACAAATAAATTAAAACTAAGCAAATATCCTCTTTTCAGTTTCTGTTCTAAGAGCTCTGTCTTGTGGACTGCCTCCCTCTGAAGATTTAATTTACAAATTTTGAAGCTTTTGGTCCATCCTGAATGAGGGGAAGTAAAAACAACAGAGACAGTCTCTGCAACCTGAAAATGTTTCTCAGGGATGTTTTAAAATAACAACACATGCTTACCAAAACTAAAAGATTTTTAAAGTTTCTTAAAGTCATTCTTTGAGGGTTTTTTTAAAGTTGTATTTATTTTTATGTGTGTGAATGTTTTGTGTCTGGTGCCCTTAGAGGCCAGAAGAAGGTGTTAGATCCTCTGGAATTGAAGTTATAGATGGTATAGTATGTAATGTGTAAAGAGGGCACTGAGAGCTAAACCCAGGTCTTGCCATAGCTCTTAACCACTGAGTCATTTCTCTAGCCCCTACCCTTGACTTTAAAAATAATAATAATAACTTTAGCAGGATTCTTCTGATTCACACAGACAGGTGCCTGTTTTAATGCCTATACGACAACTTCTCTTTTATTACCAGGAAAATAAGAAAGAATGCATCAGTACAAATCTGGTTAAAGAAATCAAATACAGGAAGCCAGGCTCCATATTAGAATCGTCAGGAAGCAAACAGAGTATTCAAAATGAACATTTCCACTCATAACCACTTTGTAATTTCCCTCAATAAAAAAATAATTGGGAAAAGCATCTCTTTACATTCAGCCCTACCCTGTGACATCAAGCTGGTGAAGCACCAGCTAGATTCCTAATGAACAAGAAAAATCAAGCAGCACAGACCAGACAGGACACATCACTGCTTTAATCATTTTCAGTTAATGTGCAAAAAGCTCAGGGACATTGTTCCTTAATTTACGCATCATACCGGATTGCTGAGGCATAGTCTTCATGGCTTACTATGCTCCCCCCTTACCTTACAATATAGAAACTACAATTGTTTCAGAAATAGAAACTTTAGCTGGTGAGAAGATGCTCAAAGGTCAAGCCATACTGGCATCAAAATCACAATGAAAGTGTTGAGCCCATGGCACAGACCTGAAATGTCAAAGTCCAGCTAGATTCCCCTATCTCAGCAGAAGTAACCCATGATACTATGACCCAGGATGAGAGCCAGGCTAGCAGAGTAAATGAATAAAGCCCTTTTGACCTAAGCTCTGTGAAACAAAACCAAACCACAGAAAAGTCATACTTTTTTCCCAACAGAACTAGGATGTAAAAAGGCCTTAAAGGTTAGTGTGGTCTGCTTGTTCACGTAGCCATAGTAAGGTGAGAAGAGAAAGCACTGTGTTGTGGTTGATGTGGAGTTACTATGTATTCACGTGTTAATTGCTTGTCTCCTGAGGGCTTTGCTGTTCTAAGAGCAAATGCTCACGTACACAAGGGATGGTGTGTAACCTTGCCTCCCAAATTATTCCTGATTGGTCAATAAAATTGCCTGTACCTGGTCTGGGCAGAAGAGAGGTAGGTGGGCAGGTCTAAGGCTGGAAGATTGCAGGCCAGAAGAATCACAAGAAAGAGAGAAAGAGAGGGGGAAGGGGTTATGTGGAAAAGGAGGAGGGAAGGAGAAAGGAGCAGATTGCCATAGGTGAGCATGAACAAGAAGCATATGGCCAGGAGAGCTTGCTCTGAGGTTTGGTATGATAGAAAGAAGCAGCCCAAATGGAGCATGTGCAAATGTTTATGGGAATTTTGGATGGGATGTATGGCTGCGAGATAGCAAGGTAGGCTAGCGGGTTAAGATCTTTCCAGTACCAGTGTTCAAGGCATATTAAAAATCCAACAGGTTTTATAGCATTTATTTCTATGATAGCAGTTAAATAATAACTACCACATTTAATAACCATGCAAATCAATATTAAATAAGAATAATAATTCCTATGCTATAGTAACTGTTAATATCATTATCAATTTACCATGACACTTCCAGAGAACCATTCTAGCTAAGGATTTGTCAATAATACCCACCATTCACTAAGTGATTACTGTGACATTTACTTAGTGAGTGTCATCTACATTATTATCTACAACAACCCCATTAAGTAGGAATTGTGCTCAACTTTTCTAAATAAAATCCAGTCAATTGCCCTAAAAATATTTAGCTACTAAATACTAGAGTGTATATTCAAAAGCCATCTTGCCTGACACTGAAACCCATGTCTCCCACCCCATTTTTGACACTACCCTTCAGATTAGGTCCTAAACACATAGAAATAAAAGATTTAATGAAAATCTGCTGATAAAAAAACACATTGCAAACTTATCCAAAAAAGCCATACATTCTTGAATCATGCCATATGGAATTCCATATACTTTGGGTTATGACTTGATGCATGCAACCAAGAATTTGTAGGCAAACAATTTCAATCTACCATTACATCTTTGTCTTTGTCTTACTTTCCCCAAGGTAAGCTGGTAATTCCCTTGTCTAGACCCCCAGCTCTCCTTTCTCAAACAGCTATAACCTCCTTCCTGCCAGTCTCCTGACACCATAAGCAAAGCTGTTTTCCATGTCTGCCACTTTCATGGTGTACCTTAATGTGAATTCCCTGTGGTTTCCCATGACTCTGCTAATGGCTTAGCTGTGGGTACTTCCCTCGAGGAGTTCAGCCTGCCCTACCTGTCTGTTCCCTCTCCTACCATGACCAGCTGTTTAACTTATTACCCATTACAGAGGCTTTTTTACACCCTCTGTCCTAGACAGGCTGGCTCCTTGGTGTTCCTCCTGATCTCGGAAGTTCATGCAGTCTAGTCCAAGTCATATTTGCAGAACTAGCTGCCAAGGAAGAAATGGAGGTTGGCACCAGCCTTTCTTGATTTTTGCATAGTCTTTTGAGCAGAACTACCTGTCTCTCCACCCTGGCGAATCTCTTTCCACCAAATTATTGCATTTACCAATTAGAATGACGCTGATAGACCATGCCAAATAGATTTGCTATATTGGCTCTTTTTTTTAATAATTTTTATTTTTTATATTAATCACAGGCTATTTGCTTTGTATCTCAGACATAGCCCTCTCTCTCATTCTCTCTCAATCCTGCCCTCCCTTCCTCATCTCCTCCCTGCCCCTTTCCAAGTCCACTGATAGGGGAGGTCCTCCTCCCTTTCCATCTGACCCTAGCATATTAGGTATCTTCAGGACTGGCTGCAATGTCCTCATCTGTGGCCTAGCAGGGTTGCCCCTCCCTCAGGGTGGGGGTGGGGCAGGTCAAAGAGCCCGCCATTGAGTTCATGTCAGCAATAGTACCTGTTCCCCTTCCTAAGGAAACTCACTTGGATACTGAGCTACCATGAGCTACATCCGAGCAGAGGTTCTAGGATATATCCACACATGGTCCTTGGTTGGAGAAACAGTCTCAGAAAAGACCCCTGTGCCCTGATATATTTGGTCCTTGTGGAGCTTCTGTCCTCTCCAGGTCATACTAACTCCCGCTTCTTTCATATGATTTCCTGGACTCTGCCAAAGGTTTGGTTATGAGTCTCAGCATCTGCTTTGATGCACTGCAAAGTAGAGTCTTTCAGATGCCCTGTGCATCTGAAATCAGGACTCCTGTCCTGTTTCTTGTTTTCTCCTACTTCCAATGTCCATCCCATTTGTTTTTCTAAGTGAGGATTGATTATCTTACCCTGGGTCCTCTTTCTTGTTTATCTTCTTTAGCTGTACTGATTTTAGTATGTTTATCCTATCTTACAGGTCTAGTACCCACTTATAAGTGAGGATATACCAGGTGTGTCATTCTGCTCCTGGGATACCTCACTCAGAATGATCTTTTCTAGTTCCCTCTTATCTGAGTGGACAAGTGAGTCTCTATTCCAGGAAGAAGAGCATTCCACGTACAGGAGACTCAGCCTTCTGTTCACTCATCAGTGTTCTTCCCTGTTTTCACATTTATACTTTAAAAAGAATGAACTCTGAGGACTAGAAGATGGTGTGCTCTCACTGAGCAATATTGTTTTCTATTTTCAGCTAGTCCTTAGCCAGGCTGTAGAGGATCCAGCAACTTGGGCTACACATCTGTACATCCAGGAAAGCAACCTTAACAATACTCTGCAGTTCACAAAGGAGAGTGTCACAATGTGTGTTAAGACACAGCATCTCTCATGCTCTTTTTTTTTTCCAGGGATGTTATTTGTGTATTAACTGTAAGCCAAAAGCTGCCAGTGTCCATATTTGTCACTCAGTAGAAAGCACTAGCCTGGAAAAAAAAAAAAGGCAAAAAGGCAGCACACACAGGAGCCAAGAGAAATGGGGAGCCCTGCCAATGTCACGTGAGCTCTTGGATTTAGCTGTGCCTGTGGACAAAAAATCATTGCTTGGACTTTCTAGCGATGCAGCCCAATAAATCCATATGCTTTTGTAGCTTAAGCAAGGCCGGTTGGAATATTTATATCACTTGCAGTTCCCTGAACTCTAAATAATAAACAATCTGTAGTTCAGAGGAAAGATGGCTGTGTGAGGCATTTTTCAGAATAGGAAACAGATGGTTTTCTCAAATTGGATAATTTGGGAGCATATTTTAAATTAGGTTCTGTTTATGAAGGTGTAGGCAGGATGAACTGGAACCACAGGGTTGGTTGGAGAGGTGCTATAATCACCATTAACACTGAAGGGCAGAGGACAGCTACCTGAACACGGAACAAAAAAATTCATGAAGAAAAGGAACCTTGGGAAAGAAAAGAAAAAAAAAACATATTTATGTAGCCAAAGCACATAGCTAGCTTAAAGTAAACACACAGGAAAAGAAGGGTTTTTGTTTGGTTGGTTAGTTTTAGTGTTTTGTTTTGGTGTGTGTGTGTGTGTGTGTGTGTGTGTGTGTGTGTGTGTGTGTGTGTTTGTAATCCGCTGCCTAGATGCCCACTGGTCACCCAGCTGACATTCAAACATGTCTCTGATGTAACTCACACAAATCCTTGGGCAGAGATCCACATTAATAGGGTGAAGACTGGTCTACAGCTCAAGAGAAGAACATTCAGTATGGTTTTTCCCTTCATCAACCTCTTTTGTCTTCCCTCCAGGAAGAGAATACATGCTTTCATCCCAAACGACATATGAAGTCCTCAGCTTTCACACTGTCATGGTGTGGCCTAAGTTCTCCTGTACCATCTTTCAAGGTACTACTGAATGTGACTTGTGCATTGTCTGTAGTTCTTCAGCCTGTGCCAGCAGAGCATGGAGATTTATCTGTAGTCACACCTATGCTTTTGTCTCCACAATGACAACCACTGTGAACTCTCTGTGAAGTCACAGTTGTGACTAGGAGAAAGACTGCAGAGCAATAAAAACAAGAACAGTATTCATGAGCCATCTGCTCCTGTAGTTGATATGCTCAGGACTGGACTTGGGTATAATACTTCAATTTCTTAGTAAAATATCATTACTTCTAGCCCCCTTTAAGTTCTGTGACTCAGGTAATAGTTCAAGATAATGGGATGTTCAAGTCAAGAAGTTGTTCTATAACCTGGGAGGGAGTGTTTAGTATCTGGCAGAGCTTAGTGCAAGTCAGAGTCTGCTTTCAAACAGAAAGTAGGTTGCCAGGAAGAAGGGCATGGCGTTACTCCAGAACCGCAGATCTCTGTACTGTTGATTTTCCAACTGAGTTTGCCAGGGACTCTCAGAACATCTATGTCTGCCACATAGAGTTATTTTATTAATAGGTGTACTATGTTATGAAAGCAGAGTTGCCTGCATTACAAGCCAAGACCTGCTATAGAGCTCATTTTCCCCGGAAATATGGAATAAAATGTTTAACCTTATGAATTATCAATAAATAATCAAGAAGACATATGTAAGTATGCACGTTATCTTCAAAATGCTAATGTTAGGGATGTACTTTTTCTAAGTTATGAGTATTGCATAAGTTGTAGCAACTTGGACAGGATATCACTTTGTACTCTCTGGCCCACTCATATATCAAGGCCTTTTCACCCGGCTCTCTAGAGTATGTCTACCTTATTAGTCATTCTGGAGTTCTTGCTACTTCTTGCTCTGCAGTCCCAACTAACACATTATTACCATTAGGTAGCAGAAAATGAGCTCATCAACAAAGAAACAAAACAATCAAGGCCCATCAGGATTATAATATAATACAAGATTGTACCTACCTTTGTACTCTACAAATTTAGTAAAGACATTTCCAGAATCCCATTTGGTTGCCCTTCTCTCCACAGCCGCCTCTGGTACCAATAAATCTTTGATACAATGCTAATGATAGTATTATTCATGATTAAGGCAGAAAAGAAGTGATACAATGGTACATTCAAATTAGAATAATTCAAAAGAAGCTTATTTACAAAAGGACAGGATGGCATAGAGAGGAAATCAAAGGTGACAGTACATTATTACAGGTTTCTACCACCCATATTTCAAAGATAGCAATGAGAAAAAAGAAGGCAATTTTCAGAATCTAGAAGTTGAGAGACAAGTACAGACGGTGATTTTCATGGGGTCTGATGGAGGAGCATTCCAGGAGAAGGGTACAGAGAGTGCAGACTCTTGGACAACAAAGAAATGCCAGCCAGTACCTGGAGCTGGTGAATAAAAGAAGAAGTGTTAGGGGAGGGACAAAGAGAGAGGGAGGGTTAAAGACATCACGGGATTTGTACATATTTGTTCTTACAGTACATACGGTTGCAAGACTCTAGAAGACAGATTTTTATTTTACATTCCAAAAGAGGCATTGAAAACTCTTTAAACTTGCTGGCAGTCAATTCAAGGGAAGGATGATGATGGCGTATGGTTGTGGTGAGGGTGTTACACGATGGTCAGGTTCTGGACACATTTTGAAAAAAATAAAAATAAACCCTATAGGAATTGCTAAGGAACTGAATTTGGATTATGAGATAGAAAGCAAGAAAGAGTAGTTTGAAGACTGAGTGCCTTAAGCATTTGGGGGCTTGGAGCAAAGGCTCAGAATTTAATGGTACTAGCTGTTCTTCCAGAAGACCCGGGCAAATCCTAGTACCCGCATGGTACCATACCATCTGAAATGTCAGTCTCAGGGGATCTGGAACACTCTCTTATGGCATCCAAGGCACTATCAGATGTGGTGCAGAGACATACATTCACACAGTACCCCCATAGGCGCAAAACTTTTTTCCCTAAGAACTATTTTTTATTATTATCAATTTTAATTAATTTATTTTTTATTAATTACAGTTTATTCACTTTTTATCCCAGTTGTAGCCTCCTCCCTCATCCCCTCCCAACCCCATCCTCCCTCTGTCATCTTCTTCTATGTCCTTCCCCCAGTCCACTGATATTATTAAATAATAATAATAATAATAATAATAATAATAATAATAATAATGCATTTGCCATTGAAAGAGTTGGGAAAGAAAAGTTTGGTGAGAACAAACAGTACCTGGTTTGAGCATGTTAGGCTTAAAGCTAGAAAGCCAAGTGAACTGTCAAGATGGCAAGTGGGTGCATATTCTGGAGTCCAGGGGAAATAGCTGTCCAGGTCAGATCCAGAGTGCAGTTGCTATTAACAGCCAGGTCTAGCTGTGATCACCTGGGGGCAGATTAAAAACAGGAATAAGCCTCTGAGCAAATCCCACTCTAATCTCATTATTGTGAGTACCTTTTGAATGGTGGGTGTTCAGAGAGTAGGCTGTTTCTCAGTGGGAATGACAAGGTCAGCCATTCTCAACCTGTGGGTCGAGACCTCTTTGGGGACTGCATATCAGATAGTTACATTACCATTCATAACAGTAGCAAAGTTATAGTTATGAAGCAGCAATGAAGGAAATAATGTTATGGCTGGGAGTCACCACATGAGGAAGTGTATTAAAGGGTCACAGCATTGGGAAGGTCGGGAACCACTGGGTTAGATGAATATGGTTGCTGAGTATCATGGATAGATGACCAAAAGCATGAACATAAGAAAAACTACAGTCTCTTTTTTAAAAAAATATTTTTTAATAAATTAAAGTTTATTCAGTCTTTATCCCAGCTGTAGCACCTGCCCCTAATCTCCTCCCAATCCCATTCTCCCCCCTCACCTCTTCCCATGACCCTCCCCAAGTCTACTGATAGGGGAGGTCCTTCTCTCTTCCCTCTGACTCTAGCCTATCAGGTCTCAGCAGGACTGTCTGCATTGTCTTCCTCTGTGGCCTGATAAGGCTGCTCCCCCTTCAAGGGGAGGTGATCAAAGAGTCAGCCACTGAGTTCATATCAGAGACAGTCCCTGTTCCCATTACTAGGGAACCCACTTGAAGACTGAGCTACCATGCAGGGTACATCTGTGCAGGGGTTCTAGGTTATCTCCATGCATGGTTCTTGTTTGGAATATCAGTCTCACAAAAGACCCCTGTGTCCAGATATTTTGGTTTTGTTGTTCTCCTTGTAGAGTTCCTTTCTCCTCCAGGTCTTTCTATCTCCCCCTTCTTTCATAAGATTCCCTGCACTCTGCCCAAAGTTTGGCTATGAGTCTCAGCATCTGCTTTGATGCCTTGCTGGCCCTCTGTGGTAGGCTCCTGTCCTGTTGTCTGTTTTCTCCCTCTTCCGGTGTCCATCCTGTTTTCCTTTCTGAGTGAGGAATGATTATCTTACCCAGGGTCCTCCTTCTTGCTTAGCTTCTTTAGGTGTAGAGATTTTAGTATGTTTATACTATATTGTATGTCTAATATCCACTTATAAGTGAGTATATACTGTGTGTGGCTTTCTGCTCCTGGGATACCTCACTCAGGATGATCTTTCCTAGTTCCCAACATTTGCCTGCAAATTTCATGATTTCCTTGTTTTTAATTGCTGAGTAATATTCCCTTGTATAAATGTACCACAATTTCTGTATCCATTCCTCCATTGAAGGACATCTGGGTTGTTTCCAGGTTCTGGCTATTACAAGTCTCTTTAGATTTATTACATGTTTTATGTGTTCATATGTGTGTGTGTTATGTGCATGCATGTATGTGCATGGTAGTGCATGCTTTTAATCCCAGTACTTGGATGGCAGGGCCGTGAGTTCGAGGCCAGCCTGATCTACAAAGGAAGTCCTGGACACCCAAGGCTACACAGAGAAACTCGGTCTCAAAAACCAAAACAAACAAACAAACAAAAACGTAGGATTTAATTTAACCCAGGGTATCTGCATAAGTATTGTTTGACTCTATTTATTGGTGCCTGGTGGGATAACCTAGTTTCTTTTCTATTGCTGTGTGGAAACACTCTGAACAAAATCAACTTAAGAGAAAAAAAATGATTTATTTGGATTACACATCCTGACCTAAGTCACTTGCCTGCAGGATCTTGGGGCAGAAACCTGAAACAGTGCCCTTGGAGGAATACCACTTGGGGCTTCCTCTCTGGTTCACTGTCTGACTTCTGTTTATCTAACCTTTTCATCCAACCCAAGACAACCTTATCTGCCTAGTGATGGTAGGCTGAGCCCTCTTCATCAACAAATAATCAAGGCAATCCGTTACAGACAGGTTCACAGACCAATCTGGTAACTGTTCAAATGACTCTGTGTGCGCAAACTTGACAGTTAATGCTAACTAGAACTCGGGACCTCACCAGTGGGAACACACCTGAAGGCAACCACTCCCCCTCTCCAAGCATCAGTCAGTAGCAAATAGTTTAGCAGTGAGGGGTGTGGCCCTGAGACCTTCCTGGGCACATGCCTGACTGCGAGGGTCACTTTATACAGACCCCAATCGAAGCGTCTTCAGCTGCTATGGGTGCATAAAGCAATGACTGTGTCTTGCCAAGAAGATAGCGTTTTCCAGTTCCTGTCCCTTATCTTCCTGCTCACACAACCTTTTTTATCCATCTGCTATGTTCTCTGAACCTTAGAGGGGATGGCACAATTGTCTTCTTTAGGGTTGGGTATCCACCCGTCACTTATTTTTGACACCTTGTTGCAGCCAAGGGTCTCTGATTTTACAGCTGTATACTGGAAAGAGGGCTTCCCTCCAGTATGAAGGCTGAGTGGCGTGTGTCTGGGCATAAACATAAATATTTAGAAGGCGGTTTGACACTATGTCAGATTAGCTAAGGGAGAGAATTCCTTTCCCCTCTGTTGCCGCTCATGATGCTCCCTGTCAGTCCCGCCCTGGTACTTGTCCCTGTTTGCATCGGAAGATAATAAGCTGTGGATATTAAATGACTTGTCAAGAGGCACGGCGCAAGTCAGAAATTGGCTGTCCTAATTTTCAGCCCTGGATTTACTGCCTTGTTTTTTTCCCTTCAACAAAAGATCGCCTTAACACCCCACACAGTCATCACCAAATGTCAGCTTTATACACACTAATAAAAGCAGGAGCAGTTTGAAAGCCAGTATTATTTTGAACTCTTGTTCCCAGTGGCCTGTTACCCTTCAAATTCTGAGTATTACTTTCACATTTTGGGAGATAATGGAGAAAGAAGACAGGAATAGGCCTCCACTGCGACTGAAAAAGAATTTTAAATGTATCTAGCAACACACAGCTGTGGAATCCTTTAATGGAGAGCTGTCAGGGTGTATCAGATGTTGTTTTGGGTCATGTGGAAGCAATCACGTTCCTCTCACTGACTTAGGTGTTTCTCACAGGAGAGCAGGCTGTGCCGAAGCAGACATCCTGCCCTGTTTTCCTCACTACAGGTCTGTGCATAGCCTTGGGAAAGCTTAGGTTTGTTCCTACCAATCGAAGTTGGGCTATGGCATTTGTTCTCATTCTTTGCTGTGATGATCATGCAGATTGCTGCATTTTAAAATACAAGCACAAAATAAATGACAGTAAAGAAAAACATAGATAATAATAGGTACTACTAAGTGTGTCCTTACGCTGGGGTACTGTTCTAAGTATTTGCCTAAATCTCCATAGCAGCCTCATAGCACACTCAAGCATTAGTTTACTTAATTAGTCCACAAGCAGCAAGTATATCCAAGTGTCAGGAAGGCACGATCCTGTGTGGCTCCTAGAGACGGATCACACGCCACTTTCTCAAGCAGTTACCACTTTGGCCTTCCTAAGTGATGACCCAATTCTATGGAAGCCAGGACAACCCAGTTCTATGGAGGCTGGAGCTCTTAAGCAACTAGAACTCAGGAAGTCCTAGAGCTCCATGTAGGGATTTAGAATGAAGAGTGGGGGCATGTTTAAGGTAGGAGGTGTTATAGAGAGGAAACTGTTTTTGAAGCAGTGACTGTATAACAATCATTTTGCACTGTCTAACGAAAAATGAATGTATAATGGACATAAATACATGAATATATTATAACTTACAAGTTGTTTATGGCCAAATTTTCTTAATACTTATTTTTTCATACTCAAGTATTTGGAAATCTGTGGCACTGTCCATGTATTTTCATGTATGTCACAGTGTGTGTTTGGAAGATGAAAGCTGACAGGAAGTAGGAAGGTAACTGTGACTACATGTACCCTTCTGCATCAATACTGACATGAAAGGATTTGAATTTTCAGCCGGTGTAAACAGACATGCGACTCTCACTTCCATTCTTGTCTTTCCTTTCTCCTTTCTCTTCCTGTATCATCTGATACCTTCTCTCCTCTCTTTCATTCCATTTCTCTCCTCTTCTTTTCCACATCTTCAAATTGTTTGCCTCTTGCCGTTAGCCTCTCTTATCTTCCACGACATACATCTGCCCCCCTTTCTGCTTCTCTTTTCTCCTTCATCCTGCCATCATTCTCCCTTGACCTCTATAATGTTCTTTAAGTTTCTGCTTCCTCAAGATGATAAGCATTTATCACCTCATTTCCTTGGAAGATATTTTATTCCCAGTCCATCCAGATATTGCCAGAGCCTCCCTTGTTTGGCTTTTTGAGATGGTGTCACTGTATAGTTTGGCTGGGTTGGAATGCACTTGGAACTTGGAACTCATTAGGATCTTCCTGATTACTGAGTGCATAACCACAATACCCAACCAGTCTCCTGTTCCCAAAGCCTACGTGTCTCTCTTTCAAGAAAGAATTGTTTAACTGGAAAAATAAGAGCAAGCCTGCTGCCTGTACTGTGTTCACATTGTCCCATTCCACACAGCTTGATCTCAGCCCTGTCACAAACTGCTTCTCTCTGTGTCACTAGGAAATAAAGCAATGTCCAGCCTTGTCATGGATAGCCAAACTCTTACAGACATTTTCAACCCAGATGTCTACCTGGCCTCAACATACTTACTGACAAGACACTGACTCTCAGAATTGTGATCAGGCTCTGAGTGAGCTTAATCTTCCCCAACCTAAAACATCTGTACATGAGAAGCTTTTTGTCACATGAGAAAACATAAAGTTGTAGACAGAACTGATAATACAGTTAAAAAAGAAGGCCGGCATGGAGGAATGGAAGCTAAGAATACAAAGAAAGATTTAGTTAGGCTTCAGGGGTCAGAGAAACTTCAAAAGAAAGATGGAAATAGAAATCAATCTGGAATGGGTAAAAATAAGTATAGAAAAGTTTAAAATGTGTTTACAAATAGAAATCTGTCCTTGGCAAAAGATTTATTTTGTTCAAGAAATTGAGGAAGATGGTAGAGACAACTTCTGGGCAATTGGCATGTTATGTTAAGAAGCAGAAAGATCAAGAGACCAGAGCCTGGAGAGAAAGGGTTTAATTTGGCTTAGTGTGAGTCCAGTAGGAAATTACAGGGCAGATTCCCAGCAGTGTATGAGGAAACAGGTGTCTATGAACATACTGGCACCCAAGGGCCCACCCAGGCTTCAAGGCTTAGAGAAGGTGAGTAATTCCTGTCCCAAGAGAACAAAGCTTCTCAGATACTTGCCAGGACAAGGGTGGGACCGAACCCAAAGCATTCGGCACTGCCTGCCAGTTGGCTGTACCAGGGCACACAGGAACACACGGTGGATAGATATCAGTCTGTGGATAGAGCAACTCGTCGTTATGAGCCATTGCCATATTCCTTTAGCAGAATGATAGCACTAGGTCTTCCCCTAAGGCCATGACCTATCTAGTCTCAGATTCTTTGTCACTTTAGTAGTTTCAGGAATGGATTCCATCTCATGGATAGGCCTTAAATCCAATCAAAAAGAGATTGGTTATTCCCATAACTTCTGTGTTGGCCAGATTTTTTTAAGATACAAAAAAGAAAAACTTAACCCAACCAGCTGGAAGAAAGGAAAGGTTCTTCCTTTTTTATATATAGCAAAGAGACTTTTAGTATCATAATTTCAGCCAAAAGAATATCCTTTTCTACAATCTACATGTCGGTCTTTGAAGAAGAATTGTCTCAGTTCATCTTGAGTCATGGGTCTTCCATCAGAATAGTCATTATGGCTCAGAATGAAAGGTATCAGGGAGGACCAAACATAAGTCACATTCTCATCACAGTGGTAAAAGCGGACTCAAGTGTGCTGTTACTCAGACACTAGACGCATTGGTTGACAATACATCTTGGAATATAAAGGCTATTTTTCAAAGAAAGAACTACTGAGCCAACAAAAAATTAGGTCTATTGTCTTTTCTTTATCATCTTTTTTATGTTCTCTTTTTCTTTCATGTTAACAAAAATCATACTTCTAAAACATTTTCCACATTTATTTGTATCTTCCAGAAGATGACACAGTAAATAACGTGTTGAATAGAAGAAAGAAAGACACAGAGGAGCGGAAACAGAAATCTTCATGATTGGCAGCAGCAAAATGGAGTGTATAACAGAGGCCATGTTTTTACGGGTTGTATTATTGGCTAGTGAATCGCTGACTGGCTCTTCTGGGAGTTTAATTTTTAAGAAGGGGCGGGATACGCTAAAGCGCTGGTTTTATGTATGAGCAAAATAATGAGTAGATACCATTCAAAAGCAAATATACTAAGTTATACTTAAATTGCACATTGCTGTGTAGTCTTAGTTAACTTATGAATAGAAAATATAAATGGTGTCCTGTGGTTAGGAGAATGGAAGCCTCTTCTCAAACTTCAGTTGGTTGCTTAGAGCCTGCTGAGTGATAGGCAGTATTTCATTCATTCTCTGGAAAGTAGTGGTCACTGCCCCACATTACACATGAAAGCTTGAGGCCCAAAGAGGGAAAGTGGCTTATCTAAGGTTCTGTAAGTGGGAGGAAGGCAAAGGTTTAAGCTTAGGGTTGTTAATAGTCTAGACATCTTCTTTAATTAAATATCTGGATATATCAGCACCATGAAACATAAAGACTGTTGTCTCAAACTAATCACTACTTTATCAAATATTAAGAGCCTAAAAAACATATAAGACCCTTACTGGGGCCCTGTAGGCATAGCATTGTGGGAAAGTTGCTGTTCAAATGATGCACTCCCATTTTAATGCTGTTTGTAGTAGAGTTCTGTTATAACATTCAAAGTACATTTCCATAGAAAAATGGGGCCCAGGGCATAATAGAAACATTCCTACTCAAACAGAACTCTTTAAAAAATCATGCCCCAGATGAAGTTAATGTTCAGTGATAAAATATTCATGCACACCAAGCCACACCATTCAAACAGCACAGAAATCATATTTATGAAAAAACAAAGAACAGGATGCCATTGCCTTAAAGGTCCTCTTTTGTAAAATGCCTTTACTTAGGATTTTACGGGTAAACTCCAGTAGATAATACAGTTACATTTCAAAACCTGTAAGAAGCTGATAGCTTCAAGAGAGAAATAAGTTGAGTTATGATACAGTGAAGAGAAAGGAAAAAACATCCAGAGGCAGAATTTCAAACTAAAGTCTGGGGAGATGGCTTTGTGGATAAGGTTCTTGTTGTGCAACCACGAGGGTCTGAGTCCAGATCTCCAGCACACATATAAAAAAAAATGGATGCAGCAACATGCATGTGTAACTCCATTATGCAGGGCGGCAGAAGCACCCAGATGCTAAAAGCTGGTTGCCTGCCCAGCCAGCTTAGCACAAACACCTAGCCCCAGATGCACTAACAGCCTCTGTCTCAAAAGGTAAGGTAGAGAGTGATAGAGGGACATACGTCGTGCTGGTCTCTGGGTTCCACACACATGCACACCCACACACATATATGTGTATATATGTGTATATATATATATATATATATAGAGAGAGAGAGAGAGAGAGAGAGAGGTTGGAGAAAGGGAGATGCAAGAGGAAGAGGAAGAGGAAGAGGAAGAGAGAGGGTGGGGAGAATTCCAAATAAAGTTAAAAGAAACTGATTTGGAGAAACAGAGGCCCCAGTCTCTGAAAGGCAACTCCTAGGAGTCCCCAGGAAACATGTCAAGTTTTCTCTACAAACTCATAGACTGTTATATTCTAATGTCCAGAAGCAGGTAGAAAGTTCAAGCATTCCTTATTTTTTTATACTGATTTCAGAATCTAAAAAGGCAAAGTAATGTGTCCAGTGTAGCAGAGCCAGTTAAGAAAACAGGCACAGAAGCTGTCTCTTTCTAAGATTTACTTTTAAGAACTAAAAGCCATATTTCAAATAGAGAAGTCTGGTTGGCACTATTAAAAAGCTAGACACCATAGATTCTATAGCAACTTTATTCTTGTCAAATCACTAACATGAAATGTTGTCTGATGAGAAGTTGCTTTTGAAGAAACTTGAACCCTAGAGAACGAAGATGTTTGGTGAATCTATAAATAAAAGTTCAAGTAGAATCTAAACAGGTTAGCTTGTACTCACAAGCCCCAACAGTAGAATCTGGAGATAACCACTTTATACCCAGATAGGGCAAAGGAGCCGATGGAGGACGATTCAGAAGAGCAAGGATATTATTAGCAAAATACTTCTTTATAGAAATGTGCCAATTGGCATGGGAGACACAGGAACTAATTTGGAGTGGAAAATGAGAAAGGATCAAAGAGCCATGGAAAATACGAGCGAACGAGAAGGGGCTGAGAGATGAATCCGTGCAGAGTAACTCATTTTCCTGTCCTGGCAGCCCTTCTCCACCAGAAGAAGCCGTCTGTCAATGGTCGTGGCCAGCAAGGGCTTAAAAAATAAAACACTTCTACGGTGCTGCCAAGCTACATTTGAGAAGAAAAAGATCAAACCACTCTGACAATACTCTTGGGGATGTGAGGTTGAAAGAGTCAAGAAAGCACAGAGCTGAGGTTTCCACTCGGTCCCCTCTGCCTTGGCTGTATTTCCCACACAGCCAGTTCACAGGGACTCGGCAGAGGGATCAGCAAGTAAACTGATACATCCTACACCACGTTCCTTGCATTTGGAAAGTTTTTTTTTAATCATTGCCATCATTTTTTTTATTATTTTAATCATGTGCAATTTCATGTTGGAGTTGACACGAGGCCATTTTCCATTTTTGTTGCCAGTATTAGAACTTGGTGAGCTGCCACCCTGAACTAGTTCCGCACTACTTCCCCGCTATCTATAATGTGACCCAGTTTTGGTGAGAAAGGAGTTTGCGATCCTTAACTGCAGCTGCTGGAAGAAGCTGTTTGCCAGACGTGGGAAGTTGCTGACCCTTGTGGAAACTTACAAAGAGTAGGTCAACTGTCTGGTCCTTAGCAGGGGAGCCCAGTGTTGAAGAGTGGAAGGGTACTTGGAAGGTCAAATCGAAAGGAGACGAGCACATCTGCCCGTCAGGTCACTAGAATGAAAATCAGCACAGCCAGACACTGAGATAGCCCTGAGGCCCAGCGTGTTTACTTGCTTGGCTTTGGAAAGCGGTGTGACTTCAGTGAGGCGTGGTCATAGCACTTAAACATGGGGCTACAGCTTACTGCTTAGTGGCTGCTACGTGACAGGAAAGTGTCTGTGAGAAAGTCATTTGTGAAAGGCTCCCTTGTTAGAGTACCGCTCATCTGCACATACACCATACACACAGAACCCTTTCAGCCGTGTCAATACTAATGTACTTGCATTTCCTGTCTGCTATAGCTGAAAATAATCCCCTATTAATGCAATGCATCCTATTAGTCTGGTAAGATGTAAAATGCATTTGGTTTTGATGACAGTCATTGCATTATATCTTCACTGGGACTAACGAGGAAGCCACTATGAATCCCTCTACCATATTTCATGCACTGGTCAGAAACTGAGATAGAGATGGAGGAACAACTCCCAAAGTCTAAGTCTTCACTTAGTGCTACAATATCCATCTCAAGAGAGGAAAGTCCTATAAAATGATAAAGCATGAACAGCAACCTTTCTGCTACTAAGAAGTGCTATGACACTTCAGCTGAACCAATACCTTGCGTTTCAAAACGGGATCACGTGAGACCTGATGAAATTACTGGTGCAGTGTACCAATAGGAGGCAGGGCTGGCAAAACCAAACAAAACTAATTCAGACTGAGTCAATCCTTTGAAAAAGGATTCAGTAACAAAGTCCCTAAATGAAAACTCATTCGCAAGCCGACAGTCACCCCATTAAATTGTATAAAATACTGTGGGTCTCCAAATGCTAATTACTAAATAAATGATAGTACCACACTGGTTCCTTCTGCAAAATAGACACTGTTGACACAAAAGTGTAATTCTTATCTAAGTAAGCTATTTGTTTTGACATTAATGAGCGCTTAAGAGCCTTCTCTCTTTAATGTGCAATGCTTGCTGAAAGGCTTCCGTCTTCTACATCTCTAAACTCAGCAACAAGTAGGAACTGTTTCCTTGAAGCCCCTAATCTCCTTTGGCATATCTCAAAGAAATTGCCTCCCTGAGCTCATGGGGCTCTGACAGCATCTTAACTAAAATGCGTGGCAGCTGGGGACTCCAGTGGTCCCAGAGCTCTTATGGGAGCTGGTTCCACAGAGCACACACATCTCTGCCATCTACATTGTTTTCCTTGTTCCTTTTTTACCTTTACTCAACAAACATGGTACCTGGTTCTCAGAGGAACAAAATTTCATTTCTTTCCTAATCTTCCCCCCTACGCCAGCTTTATACACTTTTCTGCTGTATTATTAAGGTAGAGCTGCCAATTCTGCTTCTCTGGCTGTCTCTTGTTTGTTATTGTACATTGGGAATTAGATTTATTGATCCACTGAGTACCTGAAAAGCCAGACATGAAAGCAAAAGTTCCATTAGTTTTCTATTTTCTTCTAATATAACTGGAGATTACTTTTTCTTCCATTAAGAATTTAAAATTGAAAACAATCATTCTCTTACTGTTTGACCACATAACAGGACATCTATTTTCTCTATACTTAATCATTTTAGCTTTTGAATTCACTAATTATTCTGCATAGTAAAACTTAAAGGTTAATCGTTCTCTCTATGTAACATGCATGGACCCAGAAGCACACAGACATGCACAGATATGTTTGTGCGTGTGCACACACACACACACGCTCACACACACTTTGGTTTTGAGTCCTTATCATGCACTCAGAAAAATTCCGACTCTACTACTTATGCCTAGTAAGATTAAATGTGTTGGCATAAAAATGCACCTACAAAGTGTTATAAATTTCACTTATGGGACATCCTCCATTATAAACAATCATATCCTCTGTCAGCATTTGTTGTTAAAATATACAGTAGTGGTAGACACAAGACAGAAAAGTCCAAAGGAGGAAGAATGTTTGGCTCTTGTAAAGAGTAAACAGATTTTTCAGATATATTCTTTGTCAGAGAAATAACCTGGAATGTGAGAAATGCCTAGAGAGAAGTATGGTTATTAATTCATTTTCTTTCTCTAAATCCCGAGAACCAGCCATATGCTCTACATTATGAATATGCAGATGGCCTTGATTCAGCTATTTTTCCTCTAATGGAAACCATCAGGGTAAAATAATGCAGTCATTTAGGAAGCTGGTTCAGTCAGGTCTCTCTTTACCCTTCTCTAAAAGTGGCCCAAGTTTCTACACGTTTATATATAATTTGAGGATCCTTACTGATCAATGAAAGACAGAGACAAGCAAAGCAGCAGGAATAGCAGCCTGATTCTTTGGGTCTTTGTGCTAAATTTTGCATATAATGAAGTCAATGCATTACACAAATGGGTTCCTCATAGATACTTTTGTTGAGAGCCCATCTCTGGTGTTCCTCAAGCAATAACCGCTCTGAATTCAGAACCCTTGCTGCGTCTGTCTTTTATCCAACAATGATGTTGAAATCAAGGGTATCGAGTTAACCTGTCAGCCTGCCCACATCTACCCTCAATAGCAGCTGTAAGCTGAGCATGTCAGCCTGGCCTGGCTAAATTCCTTAACATAGAGATTTGACATTCTGTTAGGGGGTGCCGTACATTCTTCTCTGAGGACAGATCACGATCAGCCATGAATAATAAGTTTACAAACTCTCAAATAATCCTTGTCCAGATTCTTCCTCGTCTACCTAGCCAGTTCCCACACCTCTGCTCCTTTAATAATGACAGAACTGTTATGATTTTTTTTTTAAAGACATCGTTCAGAAGGCAAGAGCCCTACAGGTAGAAAAAAACGAGCCTGAGAAAGAAGACTTAAGTCTAAATTCATATGCTTTGCTTGACACCATTGTTCTGAGAAAAATGCCTACTAGTAGCATACGTGTGTAAATAGAAATGTGGTGTGCATTCTTCATTAAAAAAAAAATAGCCCTTTGAAAAAGAAGCTACAGAAAGGGCGACTGTGTAAGACACACAACTCTTTAAAAAATAATCTTAGAACAAATTAGAAGAGGAGGTCATACACGGATGGCTGACCTCATTATGGCTAGGTGTTTGGCTGCCTGAAAACAATGGTAGTCGGTGGAACAGCTTGATGAAATGGGGTCGGGATGAACCAACGCACACCCCCTCTGTACCTCCTCCACATGAATGCTTCTTAAATGCAAGTTTGTTTGGGTTTTTAAGAAACAATAGTCCTTTAGCCCAGCAAAATCAAAACAAAAGAAGGAAACCAACAAAAGAACTAACAACAGATTACCTAAATGTGGCATAAAGCACAGATCAAAGTCCTGAGAGAAGGCAGAAAGAAAAGGTCTGTAGTATTTATTTCCAGAAAAAACAGGGCAAATAAATGTTCTGCAGAGTGACATATTCCTTCTCTTTTGCTAGCATTTGTGCACAGGGAACTGGTACTAGTCAAAGCCAAAATTACACAGCATCTCCACACATTCATACCTTATTCAAATCCAGTGTGTCATTCATCTAACAGTGGCAGCTCTCTCTACTAGCAGAAGCGAATGGCTCCACCACAGAGCCAGCTTCCAGGCACCACCTAGCAATTCTAGAAACCGCTTCGTCTTTCCCCTTCAAAAATCTCTACTCCATCCCAACAGTGCCCATTCTCAGGTGTCATTGATCCAGTTTCTCAGGACCCATCCCTCCCTCTTTGAGCCTTCCAACTCCCACTATAACTTGGTGACCATGAACCTTCATCACCTGTTCTTAAAGATTGTGCTTAATAATCTCCACTCCTTCCTTCACTTCCATCATTTCTAAAGCTCAAGAAACTTACATAAACATGCCACTTTCCTCCCAAATACTAGTGCTAGATTTTAGCAGGAAAAAAAAATAATAATAGATTGAAACTATTTGAAACTTTATAAGTTCCTCAAAATCCTAGGCAAGTTGGAAAGCAAATCATGCCTTAGTGAGAATTGTTTTCAGAACCATTTCCCATCCTACCTCATCATCTCTATCCTCATTTCAGAGAATAGGGGCGAACAAGAAAGAGATTGTTTCAGGCATCAGAGACTAACAGAAGCCTGTCAACTTGAACTTTTCCACAGAGACCCCTTTAGTCAAACAGTCTTAGTTGAAGACGCCCCCCCCATTTTATCTACTAAAAAATAAAATCAATTCAATAACAAGATAGAAAAGCATCCAGCAACTGGGCCACAACCATTATAGAATTAAGCACAGCTACTCTACAGCACCCCACACTTCTGCCCGAAAGCCCAAGTATGAATCCCACCATCACCACTCCTGTTGGACACTTCAATGTCTGAGAACAGTCACTGATTTCTGTATTTGCTCTAATATCACTGGAATTGTGGGGTTGTCTGCATTACGTATAGAAGACCAAGGTTCATCCTAGCTGTAAAACACCCATAGGACCAGGCTTAACAGCAACTCTAGACAGTGATTCTCAACTTTCCTAATGCTGCAACCCTTCAACACAGTTTCTCATGAAACTATTTTGTTGCTGCTTCATAAACTGTAATTTTGCTACTATTATGAATCATAATGTAAATATCTGATAAGCAGGATATCTGATATGCATCTGATCCCAAAGGGATGGTGACCCACAGGTGGATAAAACAACAGAACATTTGCCTTGATTTCATTTCTCTAGAAACAAAACCAGATTCTCCAAGTTGCTTTTGTATTCTGTCTAGAGCCAGTAAAACAGGTACTTTTATCAGGGTAAAAATAACTCAATAGACCCTCATTCAGTGGTAGTGGTAGTACAAATTGGTACAACCACTGTAGAAACCAATATGGTGGTTCCTTAGAAAATGAAAAATGGACCCTCTATGACCCAACTATACCACTTCTAAGATATATATATGACTTTGACATATATATATATATATATATATATATATATATATATATATATATATATGTCATCTATCTTTATAGATTAGCAATAGCTAAGACATGGAAACAGCAAAGATATTCATTAATGGATGAGTAAATAATGAAATTGCAGTACCTATATTTAGTGAAATTTTATCCATATGTAAAGAAAATAAAACTATTAAATAAATAGATGAAGCTGAGAAACAGACTGATTAATGTTACCCAGATTCAGGAAAACAAACATCACATGCCCTAACTCATATGTAAATCTTATGTTGAAGCTTCAGATGTGTGTGTTTAACTTGGAGTACCTATAGAATCCTGGAAAGTAGGAAAGAACCATTGGTGAAAAGTGGGACAAAGCATCTTGTGGGAGCAGGGGCTAGTAGAGCACAGGTGATATGAAAGGAAAAGGGGACAAATGAGGAGGGAGGTTTAAACGGGGAGAAGGATGGGAACATAGGGAAGAGTAGAAAGCTGGTCAAGGAATAACTCACTCTAGGGATGTTTGAAAAGCCTATTTTATAAACTATTTTATAAACTTCTTAAATACATACTATAAAAATATATGTATGTATGTATGCATATAAAAGAGTTTAGTTGAATTACCCCATACAATTAATTATTCTCATCCCAGAAGCCATAGGTTGCCAAACCAAAATCCCAGTGACATGTATTTGAATCCTCCATTTGAGCTGTTGGTCCGAAGTGTCTATGAACTCCCCCATCCCAGAAAAAAATTCCTATTGCCATTGCATTCAGTAACATACCAGGACTCGATGCTAAGACCCTGTTGCTAAAGACACACATACTTTGTTCACAGGACTTGAAGAAATCTTCTCTTCACTGGCTAGCTCTCACAGTACTGAGTATGTATATAGTATGCACATAGTACTGAGTATGTAGATAATACTAGTATGTACAGTGCTAGGAGAAGTAGGGGGAGTCGTCGACAATCTTATCCTGCTGTAAACTCTGTGAACTACAGTAATGACTGGCATGGGACAATATACCCATAGGTGCAATAGTGGCACAACTGTCATATAAGTAACCAACTGTTTTCTGATTGAATTTAAGGCCCGCTCTACAGGAGAAATCACATGCTTGGTACTACATATCTGGCCAAGAACACATGGTTAGGAGCTCCCATGCCCCAGAGATAAACCCACTGCTCTGACTTTGCTAAATGGACACAGTACAAAATGCCGTTTAAGTTTGTATCTCTATGCCAATACATTTGTACAGCTCCCAGACGCATCAGAGAACTTTCTTTGTACAGCAGATGGTGGTTAATGTAGAAATTCTTAAGTGGTCAAAACACAGAATAAGTGTGTGTGTGAATGACCAGCCATAAATGAGAGATCAATGCGACATTGTATCAGTGAGGTTCAGGAATCATAAAGGAAGAGAAGGCCAGGAAGACTGTTAGAGTTCCACAGTAGGGAGGACTGGAGCAAATCGGTGTCTTCTGGACAGGACAGGACTGTTACCCTCATGAACTCACAGAAGCCGTGGTTGCCTACACAAGAACAAGCCAGCCAACATTCCGGCATAGAGAAGAGTTTCTGAGCCCTAACTCTTAACTGGAGAGCTACGGACAGCTGATGCCTGTTGAGGGAGGGGAAATGGGAATTTTCTAAGGTAAATTGTTCTCTATCTCTGGGTCATGACCCCACAGGGGTCACATATCAGATATTTACATTATGATTCATAACAGCAGCAAAACTACAGTTGTGAAGCAGTGACAAAATGATTTCAGGTTTGGGGGGCACCACAATGTGAGGAACTCTGGTAAATGGTCATAGCGTTAGGGAGGTTGAGGACCATTGCCTTAAGGACGTGGCTCCCGGAAGGCTGGCCACACTCAACTGGGTAACCCCACTCTCAGAAGTATATGGACAATACAAACTGAAGTCTGTGAGCTATCACATGTTTTTAAAGAGAGCTTGAAACTGAAGGGGTATGGAGGTGAGGAATGGATCTGGGAGGAGATAAGGGGAGGATTTAGAGGTGAATGTGGTTTAAAAATATTACATGAAAAAAAAATAATTAAAATATTTGAAAAGGAATGAAAAGAAAAGACGACAGTCTCAGAGTTCCAGTAACTTACTGAAATAGCTAGTCGAGCATGCCTCTGAAGAACATCACACTCAGATCAGCATCTAAAATACAAAGTAACCTCAGATTTTATGCAGATATTTTTATGTATTGCACTCTCTGGTGTGATGTAGTCAGGCTTTCTAAATATTTAAATGATTGCCTTCTCTTACATAGATATCTACATTAAACTATACCTTTCCATGCAACTACTGGCCAGGAAACCGCTGTGTTTCATGGTTCAGAAATAGGACATCAATTTATATGTCTTTTTTCTTATTAACTTTTTACTCGCTATAGTTCTAAAAACCCATAATTTTGTTTCTTAACTAATACAGTAAATCTGAACATAAAACAAAACATGGTTTGGGATTTGCCTTTATCAATAAGCATGGAAAAGGTAACTGAAAATCATTGGGTGGGTGCGGACTTAACTAGTAAAGCAGGCAGCAGTGCGTTCAGAAAGGCACGAGGCAGCATTGCCTGTGCAGACATATAAATCTACAAATCATTAAAAACCAAAGTGGAAAAATCTACGCGTACACTCAGGCACAATGCAGCGCCTTCTCTATCAACTTACATGCTTCAGAACAGTAATGAAAAAAACCTGCAGAATTTCAGAACACAGGGAAAATGCCCACTAAGGCTAATCTCATTAAGCAGCTTGGAGGCAAGCAATGGATCATTAAAACCAGCCAGAGCATCAGGAGATCTTGACGCTTTCCCGAGGGCTGTAAACACTATCAGTGTGGTGGACTGGAATACACACTGAATCACACAATTCTTCTCACCGTTCACCCATTGATTCTACACATTTTAACAGGTGTGTGCACGTGCCTGTGCCCGAGTGTGGAAGTCAATGATCAATATACCCCATCTTTTAAGACCAGGTGTATTGCTGAAACTGGACCTCACCTATTGGCTAGACAAGCTGGCAAGCGAGTACCAGAGAGCTGCCTGTCTCCATCTGCTCCCCTCCCCCGCCCCGCCCTGCTGGATGCCCACAGTGCCACTCCCAGCTTCTTACACGAGAACTGGGGATCCTAACCCAGGTCCTCGGGCTTGTGGCAGGCACTTTACCATATGAGTCATTTATCCTGACCCTACATCTGGACCTTTTTATCATCAGCAAGTCTCTCAGTCGCAAAGGGATTTTAAGACATGCAATTCTGGCCACACTCCAATCATGCTGAAAAAGACCTGTGGCGGAAACCTGTGTAGTATTACCTGAGAAAACTTAATGCGATGACTGGTTAGTTCTCATATTCTGCTCTCATTTACAAGCAGCAGCGGCTACCCTTTCCTCTGTCAACTTTTTTCTAATAGTACTGCCCCAAGAACCTTTGCACTGTCACGGGTGACTGTTGCTACCCCTCTGTGGAAATACTCCTCAAGCACACTGCTGTGTCTGTCTGAGTTGCATTTGGAGGAGCGCTGTAAAAGGGTAGAATAAAGCAAGGGCCCAAGGGTAACCGAGAGTTACACGCTAACATTTATTATGGCCCAGGTTCTGGTCCAAACACTTTAAGCACTACCTTAGTCTGTCACTGTAACTCTCCTGAGGAAGTGTTGCCTACATGACCACATAAGCTGGAAACTAGACACCAGGTTAAGATAGTTCATCTTGCTTCACACACTTGGTAGTGAAACTGACTCCAGTGAAGGCATGTTTCTAATGGAGATGTCATGTGGTCTCTTATGAAGACAGGAAGCTTCTGAAATTTTGAGTAACTGTCCTACCGAAATCTCCAATGGGGCAAGAAACAAATGAAAGACTTTCCCACACTCTCCTATGCTACGAGTGATGAATCACTTGCTGTGTACCCGTGCGCATCCATGAATAAATTAACTTTTAATACCTTCATACTTCTAAGGAAAACCAATCTTTAAAATGGATTTTTAAAAGAATTCTTTTCTAATAATGAAGTGACACATGAACTGAGATGCGATGTTTCAAAACTAATCTTAGAAGCTGTGTAGAATCTTATGGAGAGCAGAAGAAGCCAGATGAACAACTCAGAAAGCCTCACATCCCCAAAATTCCAGGCGACTTATTTGCAATCACTTTTGATACCAACCACCCTTTTTATACATCTCTCGCCACCAGTAACCAAAACTTGGCAGTAAAACTATTTCTACGTTCCACACAGTTCAGTTCAGTCAACACCTTGAAGACCCTGTGGCAGGGAGGTTTGTGTCACGCCAAGATGACAACATGCTCCCAGCTCTCTTATAGAAGCTAAAAACTGAGAATCAAGGAGATACAGACACTAGTAAACACTTCGGATAACAGCTTGTCCACGGGAAAGCTGGAAGGAACGTGAGAACCGGGAAAGGTGTCTGAACTGCCTTGAGGAGGACCTGAGTTGTGAGCTCCTAGAGGGGTTCTCAACATGCCTAATGCTGTGACCCTTCCACACAGTTCCTCACGTTGTGAAGACCCCCAACCACACAATTATTTTTGTTGCTACTTCATAGCTGCAATTTTGTGATTCTTGTGAATCGTAGTGTAAATGTCTGCTCTTCGTGGTCTTAGGTTGAAACAAGCTGTGTTGGAATATTAGTCACAAGCCTGTATGAGGAAGGCATCTGGAGGAGGAGATGGGGAAGGAGAAGCCAAGGCACATGGGGTCCTGAAAGAAAGAAGAGGTCACACAGCATGCTGACAAGTTGGAACTTCATTGTGGGCTGCGGTGCCGTCAGTAGTGCCTGAAGACAACTAGGGTTAGACTGCAAAAATCCATGCCCTTCCCCAGACAAGACAGATCCATATGCTGGAGAAAAGACAGATGAATATCTGTGGTTGTTTTCACTATGGAACCCTTTTTGAAAGTGAAAAGGATCTAAGCAAGTACACTGACATTAACAGTAAGTGTTTTCTGAGGAAAAACTGATTCCTTCTTAGGGATGTGGTGTGTAGAGACAGAGGCTAGCTCTGAAACTCTTTGCAGTGTGGCCTTGGGTGAACCTGATCAGTTTCCCTAGTGATGAGGCAAGGCAGCTAGTGGATGACGACCGTGCTGAACTATACCAGCTCTATAGAGGCGGGTCCTCAAAGGAGGTTCAGAAAGCCAGCACCCTCTATGTCCTTTGCGTTTATCTGGGCTTCTGTGAGAACTTTTGCTTCAAGAATGTGTTCTAAGCTCAAAAAGGAAGAAAAAAAAAAGACCACTTGATTATAGCTCTGCTGATGTCCCTTTAGGCCTCACATTTCGCTAACCCATACCTTGATCACAGACACAAGGTGCATTTCACTGTAACGTTGGCACGAGCACTATATAAATGTTCCTGTGGTTTTGGTGAGCTCTGGCAAGGGTTCCACTCTTCATTATTTAACAGAGTACGTGCTATATGTTTCTCATACTTGCTAGTGGACACGTAGTCAAATAAATAAATACCATATAAAGACAGAGCATAAATGGTATAAAATAACACAGACCACGTAGAACTTCCTATGGAAAATAAGTTTCCTGACACAGTCATTATCCCAGCTGTTTTTAATATCCTGGAGAACGCCCGCACTTATCCAGCGGGGCAGGCTGCAGATTTGCCTATTCCCTATCTTGCGCCTTTAATCCTCAGTGTCTCAGGAGTGTGGGTCACAGCACGGTGTCTAGTCAGTAAAATAGCCTGCAAGAAACAAGTTGCAAACATTAACTCACATGGGAGAGATTCTCATCTTCCCAGTGACTTGAGTCTTAAAATTTTTTCTTAATGCTGAAGCCAGAATTAGGTCCAAAAACAAGAAGCTAGTGTCCCCAAGGCCAGGGAAAAGAACAGCTCTGAGAAGAGGGGAACAGATCTGATCATACCCAAGAATAAGTCTCCTGGAAGACAGGGACTCTAAGGATATGAATTCTGTCCCCGCACTGCCCTTAATGTCCTCCAACCCTACCCCCCTCCCCTGTCACCAGTGCCTTTGTGGTTCTGGTCAGCTCTCAGACAGATTTGAGACAACCCTCTCAAGCCAGGCTTAAGGCTTGCTTTTTTTTCCATATTGTTTGTTCTGTGTACTTGTGTGTGTCCCTCTTGACAAGACAAAATCTACCTATAGTAATCCAGCTTCCTTAGGACCATTCTCATTTTTCAGATTAGAAATATCAGCTTATCGGGGTTCGTTTTTCGAGATTCATATGAAACCCGAAATATATCAATTTTAACTAAAAAAAAAACCTGTAAAAACCTGGAGATGCTCTTTATACTGGAGTTAGAAAAATTGATTCTTTTAAAAGGATCAACAGGCATAAGTAGATTCAACAACTTTCAAAGGATAAACAATGGGGCCCTTGTCTGGATTTATACTTAATTACCTCCCAGAGTGACTGAGAAGATGATTTCTGTTCTGATTTGGTCTAGATTCATCCTGGCAGCCTATTCTGCAGGTCTCCACTGAACTGTCATCATACTGAGCATGTGTTATCTGAAGTGACCTGGCCGGCCTTGATGAAGCCTAAGCTAGTCTTTAGTTTCCTTAGTGTTTCATCCACAGTGTTTGTGTTGTTGTGCCCTGTCTGTTAACTATTTTTAAAATAAAAGTTCCTGAGGCAGAATACCTTCTGTTCATGCATTGTTGGGCCAGGCCCCGGCAGAGGCAAACAAGCATCGGATAAGACTGTGCGGGACTGACCAGTTGGCATACTGGCTCAGTCACTTATCATGTCACTCTTTTGAAGTTACCCAATCTCTCTCTCTCCTTTAAAAAAAAATGAGGACACAAATATATATCTTTCATCATACTTTTGTAGAGGTTAAATAAAGTAGCATGTGAAAAGCATTGATGAACATACTGTTTGTTACTCTCATTAAAAAAAATAATAATAAGGGCAACACATTGGTATCAGGAAGCAAATACTAGCAAATAAGGGTACGTCTAAAGAAGATGACTGGACTGACAGTGAAATTCTAAGTGAAGGCATATCTGAATTCAAATCAGCCTCATGTGATTTGGGACTTCATGAGCAGGTCTCACCAATTCTACTCAGCAACTATTTCTCTGTCAAATCAAAGAGCTAAAACTAATTCTTCAAGGCAGAACATAGTATTCACTTGTAATCATTTAATCACTCAGTCTTCGTTCTTTTACCTTAATGGAAAAAGGAAAAGAAAACAGGAATAAAATTGTAACATAAGAGAATCTACACTGGAGAGTTAGGTGGCATCCACTTGACATTTAAAAAAGGTATTTTGTCTACACGAATCCTAGTGGTCTGGGAATCTTCATTTGCATTCAATTTTATGGGATGCTTCCTAGACAGAGGCTAGGGTAGTATGGAACTCTAAAGATGTCTGGGTATATTGAATAAAAGAGAGTCCTTCTCAAAGGGCCCAGAGCAGAATCAGCTGCTCTGCCAACTAAGCAGATGATGTGATGCCACCACGGGTGGCGAGGAGCCATCCCAGGGGTCTCTGTGGCCGGGAGGTGCTATGCTTGTGAGGGCTTTCTGAGAGCCTCCTCTGCTCACTCAGAGACTGACCTTGCGGTCAGGAGTGGCTCCAGCGCATCAGAAGTTCACAGAAATTAATCTGGAGCTCTGGCACTGTTTGAGGTACACCTAAGCTGGCTCTGAGACATTCTAACCTCAGAGAAACCCAAACCGCCTATGTTGTATTCCCATTTGTAAGCTGACCCCAGGGCCAGCTGGGCTTCTGGGAAGCCTTCTAAACTGGAGATTCGGAGCCAGGATAAACCACAGGGTTTTCTTGGAATGTCCATTAACCCGGCAATAACCTCTTATCTGCCTGTAGAAATGTTATTCTTTGTTCAAGGGCCAGTTGAAATCCCCCCCTCCCTGAACCACCTTTTAGTCATCTGTCTGTGCCTGTGTTCCTGTCTTGCCACACCCTGACCTTGTACAGTTTTTTAAATCACAAAATCCATTCTATTTGTGTCTTGGTTGATTTGGGGTTTGTTCTGGTTTATCTTTAATAAATTACTTACAGGGGATGTTCTAACTTCCATTCCAGGCTCGTACTCTGGAAACAAGCCCCCAAGATGGGTATAAATATATTCTTTGGAAAGGAACATGCTCTGTATTCGGGAGAAACAGTCAAGTGTGCAGAACACAAGTGTATCTGTGGGATGGTTACAGTAACTAAGAAAGTCTCTTATTCGCGTTTCCTGTTGCTCATAACAAAATATTCTGACAAAAGCAGCTAAAGGTAGAAAGGGATCGTTTGGGTTCCTTGTTCCAGGACCTTGAGGATGGTCACATGCCTGGAAGCAGGAACTGAGAATGGTCCTACCTTTTCATAGTGAAGACACAAAGAGAAGAGAAGGCTGCTGCTTGCTTCACTTTCTCCTTTTCATTCAGTCCAAGGTCCAGACCATGAAATGATGACACCCACATTTGGAATGTGTCTCTCCACATCTGTGAACTTGATCTAAATGACCCCTCCCAGGCATTCCCAGAGACTGCTTTTCTTGGTAATTGCAGGTCCTGTCAAGTTGGCTATTGATATAAGCTGTCACAGGAAGACTTTCCCATCAATTCTGCCACTAAACTCTGCCTCTAATTCTTCTCACAGAGCACTTATCTGACGAGAGGTCAAGGTCAGACTAAGCATTATTCTTTTTGAGAAATCAAGTATCCATTCAATGTCCATCACTTATCAAAGGCACAAAATCATTTTTGAAGACAGGTAGAATGCTAAGGAGAGACAAATTGTGTAGGGAATCAATAAAACATTTGCAACTTTTCACCTGAGCAACCTTAGAAACAATGTCCCTCAACTCTTGGTCTTAAGAAATTTTACCACAGGATAGAGGTGCTGCTGCTGGAGGGAAGATACAGATTGGCTGCATGTATCTAGAAAATGCCGAAAGAATTAGGAACTCGGATCTGGGCTCCTGCTCCCCTCCCGACCATATCCAGCTGAGTTACTCATATCCAGCTCATTAACTCTTTACCTAATGTCTTGGCTTGTGCTACTATTGCTGTGGTGAAATCCCATAATCAAAAGCAAGTTAAGAAGGCAAAAACTTATTTGGCTCACACTTCCACATCACAGTCCATCACTGAAGAAGTCAGGACAGTGACTCAAATATGGCAGAAACCTGGAGGCATGTTGCTGCTTCCTGGCTTGTTCCCCAAAGCTTGTTCAGTCTTTTTCCTTACAGAGCCCAAGACCTTCATCTCAGGATGACCTCACCCCCAATGAGCTAGGCCCTCCCACATCAGTCACTAGTTAAGAAAGTGCCATATAGGCTTGCCTACAGCCCAATCTTGTGGAGGCATTTTCTCACTTGGGGCTCCCTCCTCTCTAATGACTCTAGCCTGTGTCAAGTTGCTATAAACTTAATCAGCACACACAACAAATGCATGTTATGCTGCCTCCAACAATAGCCATTGTTGTGATACATTGTGGAAGAAGAGCCAGTAGCCACCAAGAGTGAATAATGGAGAATTTGCTCTAAGTCTTCTGCGAATGTTTCTGAAAGAGCTGTAAATGCGATCAATGGGATAGGATGGCACAGTGAGCTGAATCAGCAAATGCTTAAAACTTCTTACTCATTAGGTTGTACATATTTGGGCTTGTGAGAGAGAGAAAGAGAGAGAGAGAGAGAGCCTAAGTGTAGATGTGCATGTGTAGGTCAATATCTGGTGTTTTCTTTGATTTCTCTCCATCTTTTTTTCCTTCTTCCTGTTTTGAGACAGATTTTTGATGAGCTTGGAGCTCAGACTCAGTGACATAACTGGCCACCAAGCCCAGAAAGTCTGCTGTCACTGCCTCCCCAGCATTGGGATTACAGACCTGTACCACTATAACCATCCGTTTACATGTGTGCTAGCGAAAGAATAAAGGCCCTCATTCTTGTAGTCAGTACTTTATCCATTCATCTATCTCCACAGCTCCACTCTGTCTCTTTTTTTTAACTTATATTTTTTTAGCTTTTATTAGTTACACTTTATTTACTTTGTATCCCTCCATAAATTCCCCCTCCTCCCCTCCTAATCCCACATTCCCTCCCCATTCTTCACGCATGCCCCTCCCCAAGTCCACTGATAGGGGAGGTCCCCCTCTCCTTCCTTCTGATCTTAGTCTATCACATCTCATCAGGAATGGCTGCATTGTCATCTTCTGTGGCCTGGTAAGGCTGCTCCCCCTTCAGGGGGAGGTGATCAAAGAGCAGGCCAATCAGTTTATGTCAGAGGCAGTCCCTCTTCCCATTACTATGGAACCTACTTGGACACTGAACTGTCATGGACTACATCTGTGCAGGGGTTCTAGGTTATCTCTATGCATGCTACTTGGTTGGAGTATGAGTCTCTGGAAAGACCCCTATGTTCAAAATTTCTGGTTCTGTTGCTCTCCTTGTGGAGTTCCTGTCTTCTCCAGATCTTACTATTTTCCATTTCTTTCATAAGATTCCATGCACTCTGCCCAACATTTGGCCATAAGTCCCAGCATCTGCTTTGATAGTCTGCAGGGCAGAGCCTTTCAGAGGCACTCTGTGGCAGATTCCTAACTTGTTTGTTTTCTTCTTCTTCTGATGTCCATCCTCTTTGCCTTTCAGGATGGGGACTGAGCATTTTAGTCAGAGTCCTCCCTCTTGAATAGTTTCTTTAGATGTACAGATTTTAGTAGGTTTATCCTATATTATATGTCTATATGAGTGAGTATATACTGTGTATGTCTTTCTGTTTCTGGGATCCACTCTATCTTTTGAGCCATGGCAACATACAGAGACCATTATAGAGAACCACAACCAATCAAATCACAGAGGTGTGGAGTCCAGTCCCAGTGGACAGATCTACAACACACTCCCACACCTAAGGCCCAGGCATCATTGCAGATCATTGGCAGGGTGGTGGGAAGAATCAGTTTTCTTTACGGGTGTGTCCCTAGTAGGGTCACCGTGCTCCCATGGATAGTCCAACACCAACACAAATTAGAGTTCAGAGGTTCTTACACTAAAAACAATAAGAGAATAGAAAATTGGGGTGGATCTTGGAGTCATGTGAATATGATCAAAATATATTCCATTAATTCCCAAAGACTTAATAAAAATATTTGTCGAGGTACATTGTGTGAAGATTGTCTTTGTATTATTCAAATGCTGATATCTGTACCAAAGAGAGGTGAACACAGGCCAGACTCTGGTGTTATCTTTATGAAGCATCGCCTGCTTTAGTATTTTGTAAACATACATCTTCAGCACCTTCTGGTTGGTTCAATAGAGAGCTGATGGCCTATAGCGAGGCAGGAGAGGATAAGCCAGATTTCTGCAAAGAGGTAGGACTGGTGGGAAGAACTGAGAGGCGGGAGATTCCTCCAGACAGACACAGAGAGAAGCAGTAACAGGCCACGTGGTAAATGTGCTTAGAGTAAATGGCTGAAGTTATATGAGCTAATCGAGAAAAAGCCTAAGCTTATAATAAATAATAAGTCTTTGCGTCTTTATTCCATCTGCTGGCAGTCTAAAGAAAGTCCCATGATAAATATTTACCTTAAAAAAATTGGTTGTTGTATGAAAATGGAAAGTCGTATGATTGGACACCTTAGTTTGTGAACTGAGATCGGCGCCTGCCGAAGCTGGTGGACTACTGAGTCTTAGATGCCACATTCACTTTTCCATTGCCAGAGCTGAATGGCTTCATTCCGGGCTTAAATTTCTGCCCTCCTGTTATGTGTCAGTATCACTGCAAAGATCTTTTCTTTTTTTTTTTTTTAAAGGAAAGTCAAATCATTACAAATGTCCTGTTTCTTGTGAGTCTCTGTGTCCTGCTGTGCAGTGGCCTCCCTTTGAAAGGCCATAAAGATGAGAAGGACAGCAATTGGGATCTTCCTCTGATGCAGACACTGAGCAGAGGCCCCTGCCTAGAACCCCTTGTGTCCTGCTGCTCTGCTTTTCGCAGTTCTGCCTGCAGGACCCCTTTGAAGTGTGTCCAAATGTAGCTGTAAGTCACAAATGCAAGCTTCCCCCCATGCTCTCCAGGACCAAGACTCCTGCTTGATGGTGTCCCATCTAAGGAGCTTTTTAGCTTTTGAATGAAAGCTTACGCATCCTTCAAAGCTGATAGTTCCTGGGCAAATTCTTGGGGGAAGAGAGAATGGAGGAAGATGCTGAGCCCTCCAGTCCCTCCAGAGTTCCCTTTTTAGGTCACTTTCACCAATTAGCTCCCAAAGATCCTTGCTGACAGCAATTTATAGATGAAAATCCAAACCAAATGAGTCCCAGCTGTGGGCCAAAGGCTTCTGTGGTAAAAATAGAGAACAGATTGGAAGCTTTCTGGAAAAAAAAAGTTTGGGAACTCCACTAAGAAGCCCCAAGGAGGCTAACCCTCTGGGGAGTATGCTGAGTCACTCCAGCCATTTCCCATCTTGCTCTTTGGCTTCTTCTCCGTGGCCTGATCCCAGGTCCTGGCTTCAGCTTTCTGCATGTTGCCCTGAGTCCCTTAGCCTTGAAGACTGAGCATAAGTTTAAAAGCCGAAACTTATTCTGCTGTCTGCTCTGCCTCACCAATTTGCCTTCTGAGTGGCTGACACCATTTTGTCCTTATAAAAAGAATACAGAAAATGTCACAGGCAGAACTCAGAAGGAAAATTCAGGCAAATAGAACAACAAAAAATTGTGAATGGAAAGTCCTTCCATTTTGGAAAAACTCAATTTTAATTGACAGAACTTTGCACTCTGTACGCTTTTAAAAATGAGTCTCTGGGGATGGGAAGAGCTCAGCCATTACAGTGCTGCCCGCTCAAGCATGAACATCTGTGCGTTTGGATCCCCAGAACCCATGTAAAACAAAAAGAAAACAAAACAAAAACAGGTCTGTAATCTCAGTTCGTGAAGGACAGGTAAAGCCCTGGATCTCACTGGCCAATCGGTGAGAGATTCTGCCACAAAAAAAAAAAAGGAAGGAATGAAAAGGAAAGAAATAAAAAAGAAAAAGAAGATAGCGAGCGAGCCATGTATTGGTGGTGCATGCCTTTACTCCTAGCACTTGAGAGGCAGAGACAGGCAGATCTCTATGAGTTCAAGGCCAGACTATCCTACAGAGTGAGTTCCAGGACAGCCACAGCTACACAAAGAAATCCTGTCTCAAAAAACAGACAAACAAAAGAAACAAAACAAGAAAGAAAGAAATATAGAAAGAAAGAAAGAAAGAAAGAAAGAAAGAAAGAAAGAAAGAAAGAAAGAAAGAAAGACACTTGACATTGATCTCTGACCTTCACAGGAGTGAGTGCTTACCTACACACACACACACACACACACACACACACACACACACACACACACCTTAGTTCTGTTATTACTCTAGGTTTATTTATCCAAGGAGAATCACACTCTTTATACAATTTTTTTTTCAGAACTTAATCTTCATAGACATGATACTGTGTTCAGAACACCCAAGAACAGAAAGGAGAGCCTCATTAAATAATAAAATAACCTGACAGCCAATTTCATAGCCTACAGAAAAATTAGAGGAAAAGGAATGTTTGAAAGCTATTCAGGATGGCAGAGAGTTTCTCTATGATTTTATGATGTTTGCTAGAGCTGCCAACAAAATACCACAAACTGGATGTTTTAAACAACAGAAATGTATTTTCTTACAGTTCCGGAGACTTCAAGTCCAAGATCAAGATCTTTATAGGGCAAATCCTCACAGGGGCTTCTCTCTGTGAGTGCATATCCATGGTGTCTCTCTATATGACCAAAATTACTCTTTAAGGTTGCAGGTTAGCTTAGAAAGGGATCTACCCTAATGGCTTCATAGAAAGTAAATTATATTTTTAAATTTCTTCCCTTCGGAGAGGTAACAGTCCCGTTCTAAAGCGAGCAATGACTTTGGAGTGACACAGTTCAGCCCATACATTCTCACACTAATATTTGCTCCTGTTGAGTACTGCAACCAGAATCTGTAAGGGAAAGGAATAACGAGAAAAGAGTCACATAGGTTAAAAAAATATATTGAGATAATAGGTCTCAAAATGTTTAATGACTTGTCAAGACTTTGGGTTTACAGCACCTATCTTTACTCTTACTTTTGACCAAAATAAAACAAGACTAACAATAATAACAGAAAAAAAAACTTCTATTACTTAAAAAGGCTTTCTCATGAGCAAAACCTTTGTTCTCTATGCATGGATCCCTGATCCCAGTTCATATATGATAAGCCACCCTCTGTCCGTGGCTGAATCTGGAAACAAGACACAAGTAAGGTTAAAGGAGATTGTTCCATGTGGAGAAACGATCATTGTAGCTGTACTTTGGGTTTTGAATGAGTGAATTGATTAAATACATAGCAAGCAAAAGTAAAAGAACTCTTATCAGCAGCCTATAGATAGCAAAACATTCTGAAATCAGGCACTTACAAAATCCAGCAGAAATGACTAAGCAATAAGCCTCCTAAAACTGTCAGGCTAAATTTCCTGAGAGTCTCCAGTGCAGTATTGCTGAGCCATGGATGAGCTTCAGTTTCTCACTCCCAATGTGTGGTATTATTTACATCTTAAGATAAACAACAGTAATCTGTTGGAAAGAGTTTGCCATCTAACCATTCTCAAGGGCACACGGTCAATAATACCCTTAGCTGTTTGGTCTTCCCTTTTCTCACCTGAAATAAACATGCTGGAGTCTGGGGTAAGGGGCTGCCTCTCCATTCCCAGCGTGTTTCCAACAAGCTCAGATAGCACATGAAAACTTAGCATTCAAGCTTATATTACAGAGATCAGAGGCAAAATACATGGAATAGTGAGGGTTCTGTGGTTCTCAGCCAGCAGGCTCTGCCTCCTTCTAGTCTAAGAACCAGAAGTAAGGAACCATTAACATAAGTGTTGAAGGTGACTAGAGCTCAGACCAGGTGACATATAAAAGCCCTATGGCCTTTCACTTTCCAGTATTCACCTCTCCTCAGTCTGTCCACTCCACTCCATTACTACAGATTTCCAGAAATAGACGGTAGAATAATTCTTATATATTCCATCCAAATCAACAGACTATGGGGATTTACTAAAAAGTTGCTTTGGGCCACTTAGAATGTCAAGCACGGACAGTGCCATAGAACTATATTTAAATAGGGTCCTGATCCAAAGAGGGCCAGAGGTTTTACAGAGAAAAACGAGACCCACAACGATGACTAACTGCTGTAGAAGGCAGGTCAGGATGGGTAAAGGAAAGATAAGAAACTGGTTCTTCTGAGATACAGAACAGAGACAGGTAATATCTAGCAGAAGTTATCTAAAGAAATGTTGAAGGGAAGCTGGATTGTGTAGGCTTTGATAAACCCTCAAGACTTTGGCAAAGAAGATGGAAAACATAACGAACATCTTATAAGACAGGAAAAATACACAAAATGTAGGGAAAATGGAAAATATGGGTGCAAGACGTGATGGTTAGTTTTATGTCAACTTGACACAAGCTAGTATCATTTGAGGAGAATCCCAACTAAGAAAATGTTCTTACCAAACTGGCCTACGAGGAAGCCTGTGGTACATTTTCTTGATTGGTAATTGATGTGAGATGGCCCAGATCTCTGTAGGTAGCACTAATCGTGGGCTGGAGGTCTGGGTACTGTAAGAAAAGAGGAGGAACAAGTGATGAAGAGCAGGCCAATAAGCAGCACCCTTCCATGGCTTCTGCATCATATCCTATCTCCAGAGTCCTCTCCTGTTTTAGTTCCTGCCCTGACCCCTCTCAGTGATGGAATGAGATGTGGAACTGAAAGGCCAAATGAACCTTTTCCTCCCCAAATTGCTTTTGTTCATGCAAGTAGAAGCCAGGATTATATAATCTGGGTCATAGATCCCAGATTATATCACAGGACCCTGGTGATATCATAGAATACAGATGATTTCATAGGGCCCAGATGATGTCAGAGGACACAGGTGATGTCACAGGACACAGGTGATGTCAACAGATACAACAGAAAGCATATCATAGATGGTTCGAATACCTGTTTGAAACCAGGGTTTGGGAGGAAAGCTTCGCAGTGTGTTTTATTTTATAAAGACCACTCTAACAGACAAAGATTAAAATGAGGCCCTTACCAGAGAGACCCTCTCCCTGTCATATCTTGCCCCAAAGAACTGGTTTTGAACATTTGCTACACTCCTTCTTATTATATTTATATGACAGATGCAGCTCTGGCCTGGAACCAGAGTCTGAAGAGAGTCTGGGATGCTGCACAGAATGTTTATTGCTCCCACATTGATTAGATGCCAAAACAGATTACGGTGAGGAAGAGTAGACAGCTAAAGCACATAAGAGCAAAAGAAGAAAACCAATTTTAAAAAGGAAACAAAAAAAAGACACAAAAATTGCATGATAAGACTTCATAACTATATTCATATAAAATAACATATTAATTTTTTACATCACTCAATGATAGAGTCCACCTACCCATGCATGTGTAAACAGTTCCTTCCAAGTGTTAAGTCTTAAAAATAATAAAGCTATGATGTCACTAAGCTAAAGAAAACCGAAGCTTCAATTGCAGGTAGTAAACCTGACCTTCAAACAAGGTTAATAAAAGATGGTTTGTAAACTCACTGAAATGTCTCACCAGGGGCCAGCAGTGCTTTAGCTAACAGAACGAGACCAGACCAGCTTAGTTTTCTGTGAGTCAAATGCAAGGCTGGGCATCCTGGGGTTGTGGCTCGTGTCGGTTTCAGCGATGCATTTGAAAGTTATTCAGAAACAATTTTGTGGGCAAGATTAAGAAATAGCTGGCTTAAATAGATCCTGTTATTGTGGGAAGAAAGGTTTGTAATATTTTGGCACAGGTCTAGTCTTGGGCCCTGGCCAGGAAAATATTTTATCAATACCTTAATGATTTTTTTTTTCAGTTGTCAGTTTCCAAACAATAAAAAACTATGATGGTTCACTAACACACTGAGATTGTGACACGTATACTGGACCTAAATAAGAAGATAAATTTTAAAAGGAAAAAAAAAGCAAAACCCGTACATATACGTTAACATAACAGAACTGGGCAGATTTTGTTTAAGCACAGTTTGTGTGAAAAAAATAAGCAAAGTGGGTCTGAGGTTTGGCTGACAGCAGGCTCCATATGAGTCACGCATCTTTGAATCCTGGGAACTTAACAATCTCTTTTATTGTACTGCTGAGCATGTAGGTTCAGACAAAGAGAAGTGATGGTCTTCCATATTAATGTGCTGTTGGTTGGTCTGAGTGTGCCTGAATATTGAGTTTGAATTGGACCATGTAGAAAAACCAAGGTCATAGAGACGCCATAAAGTCACGTGGTACCACACGGGTAGGTTAGGCCCACTGTACGTCACACAGAAAGAACTGGACCTGGACATGATAAAGTACCATGATCCTAGCATGTAGGAAGGTCAGGTGGAGGGTTAGTTTGAGGACAGCTTGCATTACACAGCAAGGCTCTATCCTGAAGAGTGAAAGTTTCTATTTAAAAATTGTCCAAAGCTCTGCCACACATGCTTGTCTATGGCCCCCGTCCTATACCCCTTCCTTACACTTGATCTTCCCAGATTTCTACCCAACGTGGCTCTCTCTGGTAAAATATACTATTCATTTATTCAGCAAACACTTTACTAATCACCTAAATTCCAGCAAGTTTTCTATGCATTTTGAGCATCGGTGAACACAAGAACCCTACCATTATGTAGCTAATGTTCTAGAAGAAAGGAGACAATGGACAATAGATATAATAAATGAGCCGATTTTATGGCATATTAAAGTTGACACATGTGATGGGGAAGAGGAAGAAAGAGAACAGTGGAGAGGGGCATGGGGATGATGCTCAGGAGAAAAGAGGAAAGCATCAACAACTGTAAGTGTTGTTGTCAGTGAAGGGCTCAGGAGAGGAAGCATTCAAATAAAGGCTCAGAGGTTACAGCACCTGCCCCATTATATTAACAAATACCTGAACTCATCAACTTATCCCCCCCCAAAAAAAAAAAGTTTATTTCTGAATAAAACAAATTATAGCTTCCAGTTTACAGGTGGTTATTCCCCACTGCTTCTTGGCCTGTGCAGAGGCAGCGCCTCACGTGACATGGGAACATTTGGCAGAACAAACCGCTTACCTCCAGAGTCCAAGCAAGAGAAGGACAGGGGGTGTGGTTCCATTACCCCCTTTGAAGACATGTCCCTAATGACCTCCTGTAGGTCCCGCCTTTTAAAGGTGCTTCCGTCACCCAAGAACACCAACCTGAGGAGCAAGTCTTTACCACGCTGGCCTCCAGAGCTGAAAGAGCTGCCCACATGAGTAAAGAGAACATCACAGGCAAAAGCTCCTGTGTTGTGTGCCAGGAAGGGACTAAGAGAGGATGGCAGGAAATGAGCTCAGAAAGATAATTGGGCACAGAAGGGCTCCAGCTTCTCCTCTAATTAAGATGGGAATCAACTAGAGTCTTGAATGGAAGAGCAACAGGATCTGACTTGCACTGTGGAAAGATCTCTCTAGCTTCTGTGGGAAAGCTGGGTTCCAGAAGAGTTAGGTGGAGGCCAGCCTGTGAGTGAGAGGCCATGGCAGCAAGCCACATAATGGCACAGCTCACAGCAGCGTGACGGCAGTGGAGAAGGTGGGAAGTTAGAACAAACAAGACTTCCTGGACATCTGGATGGGAACAAAAGAGCATTGAGGATAATTAAGGTTCTCAGCTTGAGCCTGTGAGGGCCAAAGCTGCCTTTAGTTGACATGAGAATTCAAAGACATCAGCTTTGGGAAGAAAAATGGAAAGTTGAGTTTGGGGCAGATGAAGCTGGAAGTCTCTATTAGGCCTTCAGGGACCATGCATGGAGATAACTTAGAACCCTTGCACAGATGTATCCCATGGCATCTCAGTGTCCAAGTGGGTTCCCCAGTAATAGGAACAGGGACTGTCTCTGACATGAATTCATGGGCTAGCTCTTTGTTCACCTCTACCTGAGTGGGGAGCAGCCTTAGCAATCCACAGAAGATGACAATGAAGCCAGTCCTGATGAGACCTGACAGACTAGGGTCAGATGAAAAGGGAGGAGGACCTCCCCTATCATTGGACTGGGGGAGGAACATAGGAGAAGAAGAGGGAGGGAGGATGGAATAGGGAAGAGATGGAGGAGGGAGCTACAGCTGGGATATAAAGTAATTAATGAAAATAAAACTAAAATTAAAAGAAAAATGAAAAATGAAATGGAGCTCTAGATATAAATGCAGCAAGTCTCTGGAATGTAGGTGGCATTTCAAGCCATGCAAGCAAATGACACTATCTAGGCAATGACTGTAATCAGACGAGAAAAGACCAAGGCTGTACTATGTGACACGCTAACACTATAAGAGAGTCAACAAAACAAAAGAGAGCCTAACATGTCAGAAAATACTTACTTTAGGCCATAGACTGGCAGGAAAGACAGTGTGGGAAGGGAAGAGCTATCAACTGTCAGCGGCTGCTGAGCCATAAAGTACAGTGAGCACGGAGTACTGAACGTAACATTCAGTACCAGAGAAGCCATCTGTTACCTTAACAAAAGTGCTCTCTGTAGCATGGTAAGAGACAAGGTCAAACGGGAGTGGAGCAACAAAGGCATTTTAACCTTTTAGGAGAGGAGGGAGGGGAATAACTAGAATAAATGAGATCAAAGGAAGTGTTTGAAGATGAGAGCAATTAGTTTCCAGTTGATGCTTGTGTACTGGATCAATAGAACATGCATTTGAATTGCCAGGGTGATGTCGTTGGGTGGATGAGGATTCATGTTGTCTAGTGAGGGAGTGGGGAGGTTGGTTACAATTAAAGGTGCAGATGGTAATCTATAGAAGCAAGTGAGGTACAAACGGAAGTGACGCTCAGATGCTCTGGTGATTGGGCGATGTGGTAGCAAAAGTGCTCTTTTGTTTTGCCTTGGGTGTGAAAACCAACTGATCCCATTACTAATCAATGAAACAAACTCTCCCAATGCTGATGCTGTCAGCCCCACAGGAAAAGGCTTCATTTGCCTCCATACAGAATCCTTGGCTAAACATTCTTACCAGCTGTAGACAGCAAAAGAAATACCCAAGACATACATGGCCTTGACAAAAAAAGACAATACATAAGGAATGCCACTAGTTATGTTTTAGTAAGTTTAGCATTGGTATTTTGTGAAATTTTAAAGTAAAGTTAACATGCCCACAAAACAACTGAAAGGTAAAAGCTAAATTGCTAAAATATTAACTCTTCAACACGTACAAGTAAGGTAACCTTCCTAAGCCCATCTGTAATACAGATATTCATTTCTGGCCTCTTTAAGGAAGACTATTTGAGCTTGTCCCCTAAATCTTAGAGTTTCAAAGATGCCCAGGCCTGGATAATGCAAGGATGCATGCACATCCGTGAACACATAAGGCAAAAGGGTAGGGCTCCACCCCCATAGAGGAGCAGCCGGGATACAGACCGAGGGAACACTGCCCTGCTCTGAGCCCACTTCTGGCCTTGGCTGTTTGTCTTTGCAACACTGCCCCTTCTCCGGTTCGTGCTCCTGCTGTTTCCTTCTCAAGATCAAATCTAAATAACTTCTGAAACATCACATTTATGCAAAAGCGTAGCCCTTTTGCTTCTCTGTTCCTCGTCCCCTTGCCATGTTGCATCCTAAGCATCCAGAGCCCATCACATCCTCACCTCTCAGAGGACAATTTGCATAATGTTCTTACTACCCTGCCAGTGTAGAGAGAGATGGTGCCAGTCACTGAGGAAATCACAAAATTAGAGACCCCATAGTCCTCAGTAGGACATGCTGTGGGGCTAGCAAAGTCTGTATTAATCAAGTCCTGTGAATAACTCAGGGTCTTCAAAGGGGTGTTCGTAATGTGAGTTTTATGGAAGAGTATATCTAGAAAAATCAGCTAAAGCTAGCTCATATGAATAGCCCTCGTCATCAATAAAAAATGCAACAATATTAACAATGCTCCATGGCTTAATATCTGTTCAACAGCGTTCAGTTATCCGTCTGCATACATGCACAGGGGTGAGGCAAGAGAGCTGATCACTAGTGTGAGATAATTAAAAGGCCTAGCGGCTCCTCGGAAGCACCTCTACTTGTCTACCATTACACTATTAATGACGAGCATTTTCAGGAGAAACCTTTATGCCCCCTGGGGCTTGCAACACAACCCTCTTGAGAAGGGACACACACAGAAGTACAGTCCAGTGAGTCAAGAGCAAACCCTCAGGTGGCCCCTCTATCGGTGAGTTGCTGTGTGAGGATGCAACCATCAACCTTCAGAGGTTGCAGGGGGAAATTGGGAACATGAAGCAACACCTGGGATGATGCTAGATTGTGAAATATGAAGCCCACAAAGATGCCGGGGGCAGTCAAAGAAGGGGAGCTAGAGTTTTGTGAACAGGGTATGGGGCTCCACGCAGTCCCCGCACTGGGGAGGTTGAGGCACAAGGGTTGCTGAGACTTTAAGGCAGGCATGGGCTACAGGACAAGACCTCACCTCATGAAAGGAAGAAGGGGGAAGGGGAGGAAGGGGAGGATAAGAAGAGAGAGAGGAGAAAGAGAAAGAAGAGGAGAATTAGAAGAACGTTTTATCTCAGACCTAAAAACAAACACAAAGCTTCATCATTGAGCTCCACTATTGCAATTTCCTGAATAATTAGAAAAGGTGTTTTACCAACCACAAAAAGATGGCTTAGAGAAAGAAAAGAGTGGAGGACAAACTGCCTTCTCTGGGCGTAAATATCACAATTTTTTTTTCAAACAATTAGGTTTACTTAACAAGTCCATAAATTCTTCAAAAGCCATGATGTGCTAAACTCTCCAAGCTTGAGAGAAGTCCTGTGATCTGATGCAAAGTGGCTGAGTCATTTTGGTTGAGAAGTGAAAGAAAATCATTATTGCAGACTGGCCCGCTCAGATCAGTGCTACTTTCTGAAGAGAGTGGGTTAGTCTTCATTCAGACCAGTGGTATTTTACACCAGCATGTTCAATGCCATCTCTCTCTCCCCACCGGAACATCTCATGTATTCCTATAACCTCTACCAGTGCTGTGTATGCAATTCCTGCAGCCAGCAGCTAGCTGATGGAGTCCAGTAGTTGCACATTTCTCTGCCATCACGCCAAGGGCCTAATATACTGAAGTAAAGCCAGATGAAGAAAAGGGACAGCTCAGTAGGGAAGGTATCATATTGCCAATCTGTTTTATCCGAGGAGCAGCCCTTGGCAGAACTGCTACATAACAAGTCCATTAAACATGGACCTTGGAGGGGTAAGAAAGAGAACAGAAAAGCAAACATTTCTTCACTTAAAGTTGTGAATATCTACTGTTTAGGTGTCCCTAAGATATGAAAACAAGGGAGAAAAACCAATAAGCAATGATTAACCAAAAATATTTGGAGGACTTGGAGTTGGCTCAGTGGGTTAAATGTGGCACAAACATGAGGGCCTGACTTCAGGTCCTTAGCATCCACATAGAAAGCCAGCGACGGCAGTGCACTGATGTAACCCCAGGGAGGGTTTGAAGACTAGCTGGTCTAACTAAAACTCCCCACTCAGGTTCAGTGAGAGACCTTGTCTCTACGGTGGAGAATAATAGAAGGAGACATCTCAGTGTCAACCTCTGGACTCCACAAGCACCCACATGGATGAGCATGCCAACACACAGATAAGTACACACACACACACACACACACACACACACACACTTACAGATATAACAAATAAAGAAGGAAGGAAGTTTATTTCAAATTAGTACCAATAGGAAAAGCATGACAATGTTTAAAACTATGAACTTTCAAATACAAGAATTTTTTTTCTTTCTTTCTTTCTTTATTCACTTTACATCCCTATCATACCTTCCCCCTTTTCCCTTCCCTGAGGTTTTTCTTTTTTCTTCAATTTATTGTTTTCACTTTCATGCTGAGGAAAATTTGGAATTCACATTCTGATTACAAGTTCTTAAAACCCCGGACCTTACAACCATGAACTCCTTCAGGCCAAAGGCTTCTCTGTTTTAGAGTAGCATCAAGGGTATTGTAAGGGTATTGACGTACTTACCTGCAGTAAACCAGGACGTGGGCACTCATCTGACTCCTCATTCCCACAGGCACCTATCGAAGCTCCAGGCATAACTTCATACCAGCCAGCCAAGTCAATATTCACTGAGGGAATGAACGTCTTCCTTTCCTCTCATCAAAATTCCAACTTCCCTTTCTTCATCTCTGTCCTTCCATTCTAGTCCACACTACACTTTACACAGATAATGCCCAAATATGTAACTCATCCCAGAACTCCTGTTCACCTGTTCTCACAGTCATCCTCACTGAGCATCCCCAATCCATGGACCAACTGTTCGCACATTCAATAACTTTAGAAAAACAGCTTATATCCACTCTAAAATATACTCTTATAAAGCATCATCTTCCAAAATAGCCCCTCTCAAAATCTTGATCAGATCTTTCAATGAGCTTCACCTGTGTGTGTGTGTGCATTCCTCATATAAGCTCCCAAATTTTTATTTACATAGACCCAATAATGTTGAATCTCTTCTCCCGTTCATTAAGACTATTACCACAGCCTGATTGGTCTCTAGAGCCTACATTTATTCACTTCTAGGTAGCCTCCCACTTATTCCCCGAGTAATTTTCTTTCTCAAGACTGTTGAACATCCCATACACAAAATTAAAACCCACTGACTCCAATTTTTCCTTCTGAGTTTTTCTTGCACTAAATTTGTACCTTAACCTCATCTTTTGAAATAACAACCATGTAAACCATTCTGTGGTGATAAACCATCCCAACGTCTCGGGGATTTTCAACAAAGGTAGATTTCTTGCTCCTGGGTAGGCTGGCTTTGTCTTCCTTGCTGCCTTCGCATTAAATGAAGGCAGCTCTGCCTGGAGGCTCATGATCTGCTCACAGAAGAAAAACAAGGATGTCGGCAATGCTCAGTGGCTTTCTAGGCGGCGCCCATATTTTATTTATCAAAGAAAATAAACTGACAACCACAATATAAGTCTCCCATATAGAAAACCCCGGTAAAAGAGAAACAGCAGAAAGTAGTTAGAACAGATAATACAGTCTACCAAACCATCACTAACGGTACACTATAATCTCAAGATTATTTCCTGTTTTTATTACTTTTTTTTCCTCCAAAACACCTCGCCCTGAGCAGCACCAGCATTTTGGAAAATCTGTGAATGTTTCAGAACGCCAAGCAGAAACTCTGCCTTCTACCTCTGCCCTATAGGTGTCAACTGCTCTACATTTATCTAATGTGTCAATAAAAATGTCTCCCGACCTTCGCAGAGTTGTCCCTGGAGGAACAAAGTCACCCCTCCTTGAAAATTAGTCTTGCTGCAATTTAATGTGCCAAGGCAGGGCTGATATCCACAGGATGCCTCCCCTTCTCTGAAGAGAAAGGAAGGGAAGAGACTGGGGGGGTGGGGAAGCTGTGATTGGGATGTAAAGTAAAAACGTAATTAATGAATGAAAAGAAAAAGAAATCACCCTACTCTGCTGTCTGTAGAGGAAACAAATGATGTCTAGTCATGGCAGGATCCCTGTGACATTGTGCAGGTTTAACAATTTATTTAAAAATAGTATGGAAGTTACAAAACAAAATTTCTTTCATGCAAAAATTAAAGACATAATTGTCTCCTGCCTTTTGTGAGGAATAAAATCATTAATGTCAGAGGTAAAACACATCAAGTTTTGCATCTTGGTCTCATTGGCCCACAGAATACTGCAACTGTTGCTTCACCCCAATAAACCTGTTTCGTCTTCTTCAGGGTGAAGCAGTAGCATTTCTCTTGCAATCTTCCAGTAAGAAGTCGATGCATGGTCTTCGGCATCTGGCGTATGTCAGTAAATGACAGCTGGCATCAACCGGCACACTTTCTCCGACATACATAAAAGAGGAGATGCTCACCAAAAAACCCAACCCAGAGCCAAACAAAATATGTTTCCATTTGCAATCATCATCATCATCATCATCATCATCGTAAGGCCAAAAGTTCTTCCCAGTAGGACAGCACCTCAAGGACAGTACCACGGTCTTGTATGATAGTGCCTGTGTTTGTTTCTCCATAAATAAGATGTGTTGTCAAGAAACTTGAGCTCTGTGGATTTGCCATAAAACACATACCCTTGGATACGAACAAAACGTTTTTGTAGCGCTTTCCTGGATGTCAGCAGAATCTTACAAATCAGACCCGCAAAGTGTAAAACATGCCTTCAGCAACCTGCCAAAAACCAATAAAAGGAACCTGCAGAAAAGCCAAAGTAGAGTTGGGCAGCAGGCTGGGGCTGGAAGCCTCTGTAAATTCCCATGGAGATGCATTTTAGTGAGAGGCCAACTAAACAAAACAGTTTTAAAAGATGAAAAGATCCCTCGTGTGGCTGCACACCATGCAGTCGAGAACTTCAAAGTGACAGGTCACTGAGGCATTTTTAAATCCAGTCTTTGGGGCCAAGAAATGTTGACAAGTCAGTGGTTTTGTGATTAGGAAATGTACCTCAGTGTGGTTGAACTGGCCTTTCATGAGAGAGTGGCATGTTGCAATATCATCAAGACATATGGCATTTTGCATCTAGGTGCAAAGCACTTCTGTTTGCCTGCTAAGAAGTTCACCCAATAGTAACCATGAAAAATACAGAGAACATTAAAGTCCCCTTTATAAGGCGGCAAGCTATAAATTCTATTTTTAAACTAGCATGAGCCATTGTGGCATCTAAATAGAATAATATCCTGGCTTTGTATCCTCCTCTTCCTCCTCCTCCTCCTTTTCCTCCTCCTCCTCCTTCTCTAACTCCATAAACTCTTGGGAGAATGTCAAGTTGGTAGAAAGATTAGATCCCAACACCTTGGAGACTAAAGTGTTTCCCAGCACTAATACTGGCAGCATAAAGTTTGTGTGCCATTAAAACTCAGGTTTCAACCAAGAAGGAGTTGTAACTGAGCCCCTTTCTCCAGCAAAGAGGGGGACAGCCTGCTCAAAGCATTAAGCTGTGTGATTCTGCTCTTTAGCACTCAGAAATCCAATGCCCTCGAGGCCTTGATCCTGGGCCTCCTAGGTGGCTCTCTTCTGCACCACAGAGCTGCTGCCACACACCCAGGAGGACTCCAGACCCTTGCTTGCCCCTGGCCCAAAGGCAGCTCTCTCCTTGCAGTGTCGTAGCAACCAAAGGACTTTCAGGCAAGCGGGCTCCCAACCCAGACTCTAAATGTATCTTCTTCTCTTGTTGCATTCCTAATCCTGAAGTGGAAATTTGGCTTAATGAGCCCCGAAGGGCAGCCTCTGCAGAGCTTACTGAATTCTAATGAGATAATTAAGCCAGATAGGGAAAAAAGTTTTAATTTTGCAAATATATAAAAAAAGATTGATATTGTACTATGTGGAACTAGAATTGCACAAGCAAAGCATTCCCCCAAAATTTTATAAAACAAATAAAAAGTTATTTCCAAACATAGGAATGAGTACCTGCTCTGGTCAAGGCTCTGGATTAATCCTTGGATATTTTTAATAATTGAAAGAGTAAATACAAAGAGACACGTTCATGCATTCATTTAGTCAGTGAATATGTATTCAACACCCACTTGGAGCAGCCGCTCTTCTGGGCTCCCAACAACAGTAAGGTTGCAAGGTCTCCTAGAAGTTGTGATTTGAATATTTGACATAATAAACAAAGGATTATAACAACACATATGTATATCAATAATTTAGGGTCAAAAAGTAGCAGATTGTCACCCCAACCTCACAATTTCAGAAGGCGTCACCAACTGGATATATGCATTTTCTTGTTTCTTTTATGTTTTATACACTTTTTTTGCTCACTCATCCATACAAAGATTTGCCAAGTAGAATGATTTTTCATAAAGCAGTTTGCTGTATCTTCAGACCTGAGTCACTTTGTCAAAGGAAAAGAGATTTTGATTAAAGGTAAAAAGTGTTGGAAGTCAATGCATTGTCGCAGAAGCCCATTAGAGAAAACCAGAGAGTTTTTAGTCATCTATAAAAAACACTGGGGCATAAGGACTTCAAGACAACATTCTAAAGATATTCCTTTGCTCATTTCTTCCTTTCGCTACAAACACCACCAAACTCTCTTAGAGAGAGCAGTTCCCTTTAATTTATACAAATGTTTAAAACATTGCTTAAACCACCCTATGCATTTTGAATTCAAGTGAGTTATTCTTTTCATTTTGTGTGTGTTTTGTCTACATGTGTATATGTGTACCATGTGTGACCTTGAAGGTCAAAAAGTCCACCGGATTCCCCTGGATCTGGTGTCATGGGGCAGTGGTGTATCTTGTGAAACTGAATCCAGGTCGGACCTATACAAGCTCAACAAGCACTCTTCACTGCTCAGACATCTCTCCAGCTCCCACCCCATAACTTTTATTTTGTCTTTATTTTCCCTCTTCTTTCACTGGTTCCCTTGGTGAAGAGGACAAGGAAGTAAGCCTGGGTTAGAAACTGTCCTTCTTCTCATCTTTCTTGGTTCTTAATTTGATTTCTCCAGGAATCGATAGATCCTCCTGCTGGTCCCTGAGCAGACCCCTGCTGGTCATTGCCAAGGTAGCAGCACAGATCTACGGCAAGCTATCCTACTGGATAAGCACTCCAGATAGAAACATGAACCATCTGAACATCTGGAATTTTCCTAGACAATTATTCCAACTGAACAAAGTATGTGAGTGATCACAAGTGAAGTTTCTGTGTTACACCTGAGAGTGTTTTTACAATATGGGGAGCACAGCCGCAGGCAGAATCTTCATGAGAAACAGCAACTTCAGTTTAGCTTCATTCAAGAAGGAGAGGTAAATTAACCACGACTTGAGACAGTAGCATTGCTTCAGCTGTTCTGTTGTCTCGCATCATACTAGAATGGAAACAGAACTGGGTGCAAGCACAAATGGGATAAACGTCACCTCTTGAAACATTTGTTTTATTTTTTTATTCTGTGTTTTATTTATTATATACCCCTGACTGAAGCCCCCTCCCTCAGCTCCTCCCATTCCCACCCTTCCTCCCTCTTTCTCCCATCCCCTTCCCCTAGTCCACCGAAAGAGAGAGTTCTCCATGCCATCTGCCCATAGCTTATCAAGTCTCATCAGGACTGCTTGGATCCTCTTCCTCTGTGGCCTGGTAAGACTGCATCATCAGGGGCCAGTGATCAAAGAGCAGGCAACTGACTTCATGACAGAGGCAGCCTCTTGAACCATTTTACCATGTTTCTCTTAACATTATCGACAATTTGGCTCTTTCTCTAACTATCTCTTTCTTGTTTGTGTGTTTTCAGGCACATACACACACTTCTAGAGATGTACTTTAGTCAAATGTCAAGAAAAGCATATGATGTTATTAAATTAAGTGAAAACTTTCCACCATACGTTCCACAAAACTACTTTTTGAGCTGCATGTCTGCTCAAGTAGGCCAGATCTTACTTTAAAATGTGTTAACAGTAACTATATTTACAGCTTTATTTTATTCACACCAAAATCCACTCCAGCGATGATAAGCACCCATAGCAGAATGCTCTTCAGAGAAGACCCTGTATCCAGTTTGAGAAGTCTGTTGGACTCCTGGGCTCACAGGCTGAAATCTGAACCTAGAGTCTCATCTCCGTTTGCTGACTGCGTCAGTGTTACATGATATAGGGAGCCAGGTGCAGTCTCAGGGACATGAACTGCCAACAGCAGGGAAATCACACTGCAAATTAGAGCTAAGATTTAGAAAGCCCAAAAGGAAAACACAGCGAGGAGTAAGCCAGGCACAGCAAGTGAGGCAGATGGCCATGAACGCTGCAGAGGTGGGGCTGCAGAATGGGGCGAACGTCATGTGGGCAGCAGGCATTGCGTTTGTTCCGGACACTTGAGATGGAGGTTTCACGCTGTACAGTTCAGCTCTTGCCATCCCAGCTCCCTGACAACAAGCAGGTCCTCATCTAAAACCTTTGGAGCATTCATCAAACGTGACATAATATATGGTCCCATTTGCCCAGCAGTATTAAAACGCTAACACTAAAGAGATGGAAAACAGATTACTGTTTGCCATGGACTAGAAAGCAGGCAGGAACCAGTGAGGGGGCTAGCTAGGACTGTCACCAAAGAGTGTGGGGCTATCTCTCATCATGATGAAGGTAATGGCCCTACAAATGGAATGAGTAGCAAAACTGCAAAGAACTTAGCGTATATAGACACACAGAAGCACAATAGAGAGGGGGAATAAAACCGGTAAAATCTAAACAAGGTGAATGAGGTGTTTCAATTTCCTGGGTAAGATACAGTACCACCGTCATGCAAATGTTTGCACGGGGGAAACTGGACGGAAGCCATAAACTGTATCTCTCTTTATCATCCCTGAAAACTCTTTGTGAACCTAGAGTTCTCTATGAATATATGGAAACGTGGGAAATAGCATCTGGGTTATGTTAGCATTAAACAGTCCCAACACACTCACACTTCTCCAGCAAAGCATGTAACTAGTTACACCAGTGGCATGCATTCTGAAAACTGCCTCCTGCCAGTGGCCACAAGTTTCCGGATCAGTCAGGTTTTGCTACCAAATCATCCTTTAGTTCTCTATTGCTTCTGGATTTTGGAAATAAAGATTAAAAAAAAAAATTACAAAGCCAAGTTCTGCTCTGGTCATATGGATGAAAGCATATATGGAAATTCTTTATCCACATTCCCCGCATAGTTCCACCTTGTTATTGAGGAATAAATTTTAAGACATCTGAAGTTTCTAAATTTTGAGAGAAGAAGAACACATGTGCAACCTACAAACATTAATTTTATATTAATTGTCAACATTATCTATTCATATTGCTACATTTCTGCTTCTTTTTACTAGAGTGGCAAGCAAGAGTTTTAATCCTATCTGAAATATAAAATATTGGGTTAAATCAATGTCCAACTTTCAAAACTAAATGAGGATAGCTTTCCAAAGTTTTGCAATAGGTACTCCCTCAATGTTTATCAAACTTAACTTGGATCCATACTGTACAGAAAGACACCGATTCACTCACTTTTGCCTAGGTCTTAAACGCCAATCTGTGCTGTTCCCTGCACTATATTCAGAACTATCCTATCGAATGCAGAGAAAACTATGTCCCTCCCCCCTTTTTCTCCTTAGTATCTGCAGCCCGCCATCTGAGGTGCCTAGGATTGGAGAGGAAACCGGTTAGTTACCTGGCCACAGTTACCATACTTGACAGTCATATACTTGCCCATCACACATATGTTTCTCCCTTAGCGTAGAAAGCACTCTCCCCATTACTTTCTATCCAACTCCTGTGATTATGTGGGGTGCCATTTTCTCCCGGAAATCTCTAGCACCCATACCCTCTCTAACATCGCCTAGATGAGCACTTTCAGAGAGCTTATTACACTGGTTCACATGTTTCTTAACATGAGATCAGAGTTGTCCCCCTTCCCCAGAGCTTTGCACTGTCTGTCACATGATTGCTATTCAATAATAATATTTATTTATATATTGATTTAGAATAGATCAATAGTAATATTTATTTGATTAATAAGCAAATACATGCACCATCTCTGCTGTCAAAATATCATCTACCTTGTTAACTACAGGTCTAGGGACTTAGTTATGCTTTCAGTATTCTCCTCACTAAGATGAAAATGGCAACATTCTTGTCCATTCATTTCTTTTTAAACCTATTTGCATATATGAAATGATAATAACTAGACTCTGTATGTACAAAGCACATAGGTATGAAGGGCAGGCATACTTTAAAAATCTCATCAGTTCTGCAACCCAAGGACTATCACCAAAGGATATTTAGTAACAGGATAATATATTCAGCCCTCCTTCCAAAAGAGAGTTCTGTGGCAGATTTAGTGTGGTTTGGATGTCAATATGGAAGTTGAACAGGCTCAAATAACCAACTTGATGGAAAGATTGGACAAGGGAAAGAAATTAAAGACGAGCTGGGGACCTCAGTTACTGGTTTTGATAAACAAAGAGCAAGAAAATAGGATCCTTGCAGCACACTCAGCTTTGTGGCCTTAATAAAATTCACAGGAGAATATATTTTAGTAAATCTTTAGAGATCAATAAAGAATTTTGTAAGTCAACCAATAAACAGGAAGCAGAGCTTTGACAATTACAAATGAGGATCTAGAGCTAATCAGAAGGTTAGGATTAGAATTCAACCTTGGTAGAGCAGCTTTGAATCCTCTGAGAGTCAAAATTATTAAAGGTGAGAAGACAGAAAACGGAGAAAAAAAACTAGCAGAACACAGTTGCAGGATAAAGGCTTCAGGCAGCCCTCCCCTTCCTACATAGGGGTATGCACTGAGCGTGTTTGTCTGATGCTCTAGGGCCAGATTCCACACAGACCTGCTATGTCCTCTTTTAGAAATGGATGTGCCATTTTCTGAAGTATCCAAGCACTGACTTTCACTTGGCATAAAGTGGATCACGTAGTGCAATGCCAAGAGAACATCACCCAACCCTGACATTGTGAGTCCAGGAAAGGAAATGCAGAGACTATGTGACAGTCACTTTAGATGAAGTCGAATGTGATTGCATCTGTGTCCCTGTCAGCCTCATATCATCTGAAAGGAGAAAGAGAAGAAAGATGAAGAGTGAAGAAAAAAAAGCGAAGAAGTGAAGAAGGAAAAACAAGAGTTGTGATATCCAAAGAAAACAGGAACAATTCTAAAGAAACAAACTGTTTCTTAAGAAGAAAGATGCTTCAAATACAGTCTTTTCATAATTTACAAAAAGGTGTTCACAGAAAGAGAGGAGCAACTGGCAGATGAAATGAAAACAAGACTTTTACATAAAATGTAAGAGAAAAATAGAAAATGAAATGCTGAAAAGAATTATGTAATTAGCTGTTTCTTGTTCCATTTGCGTTTTTAAGAAATTTGCTTTGTCCTACATCTTGTGACAAACAAATATAAGGGTTCTGTTCTCTGAATTACCAGTAAATGGAACGGGAGGTGTCTCCTACTTTATGTGAACTCTTCCAGGCACTGTATTTTGTCCTTCCTGCACTTTCCAGGATCTACTATCACTTCGTTTCAAGTCAAAAGCAGCTCAAGCCTCTGGGGAGGGGAAGGGAAGCCAAAGGCTTCCAAAAGATAAGCTAAGCAGTCCTTGTTTAAAAAACAAAAAAAGACCAAGATGGTTTGAATAGGAATGGCCCCAATATGCATGGCCCATAGGGAGCGGTACTGTTAGGAGGTGTGGCCTTGTTGGAGTGTGTTAGCCTTGTTGGAAGAAGTGTGGGCGGTCTCCTTCTGCTGTCTGTGTAGCAAGATGTAGACCTCCCAGCTCTCTCTAGCACATGTCTGCCTGCTTGCCGTGATGATGATGGACTAAACTTCTGAAACTGTAAGCCAGCCTCAATTAAATGTTTTTTCTTTATAAGAGTTGTATGATTACGTTGTCTCTTCACAGCAATAGAAACCGTAACTAAGACAAAAACTGAAGCCCAAACACAGGACAAGGCTAGAGTTCTCACGACTCTCAAATTCAGCTTCAGGCCTTGCTTAAACTGTAGCTTCTCTGGCAAGATGCACTAGCCAAAAAGAAAAATCCCTGTTTCTGCGTTCTGAGACTAGGTGGCATCTTGAGAGGAGATGCATCATTTAAAACTGAGCTACTCTGAAGACCTGACAACCACAAGCAACCATGAATCAGGGAGAATGACTAAGATCTGCCCCATCCCCAGGGTTTACAGGTAAACTTCACCCCTTGGTGCCTGGAAACAGACCCCCAACTGAGAATAACTCTGGAGCTTATGAGCTCTGAACTTGAAGTTGACAGGTGTGTCAACCTTTGGAGTTACCTACCTGGCATAACTTTCTGGACTGCAAAATTGCTGAAGCTCCAACAGACTTCTTGACACCCATAACTTCATCCCCTCCACAGGGTGATTAATGATTAGGTTTTGAAAATACAAAGACAAATCAAGAACTGTGGTTGCTTTTCCCACTTCCAACTTACGTGGGAGACCATGAAATATAAATTGAGAGTCTTTGGAGGGCAGGAGAACCTAAGTATGACAAACAAGGCTGCTGGTACACAAAGTAAGGAGGTGTTAAAATGAAGACAGCGCTGACAGACATCAGACACTTGCCCAATACAGGCTTACACATATAAGTCAGACCCTTTCCTACATACATGAAGGCTGACTTTGAGAACCCTGAAGGGAGCTGCTAAAACACTGATTTCTCCATTGTGTTCCCATTCTTTTTTCTTTCCCATTATACTCACGGAAGTATTTTTCTCTGTTGTATTTTATATATATGGGAATAAATATTTTAAGATAGATAGATAGATAGATAGATAGATAGATAGATAGATAGATAGATAGATTACAAAGTATGCCTTCAAATAGTGTTGCTGACAGTATCCTAAGATAACACATCAGCCCAAACCAGGTTGTCTTACCAGGTTAAAAGAAACCTAAATTCAACATTCTGCAGAAACCTTTGTATGGGTTTCTATTTGTCAAGAAAGCAGATATTTCTCTTGTCTGCCCCTGATGGTCAACTGACAGAGGCAAAGTATATCTAGTTCCTGTTAACCTGAACAGCGTACATCATCTCAAAGATCTACCCTGCTGACTGTCGGATCAAATCCACTTGCTTTCCCACTGAGCAGCTACTCTCCACTGCAGCGAAAACAGCCCAGCAGTTTGTTCCACAATAAACTGTTTTTCTACCTATGGAGTGGTCCTTTATCAGATAAAGGGTTGGTGAAGATTCTTTTCGAATCTGTAGGCAGTCGCTTTGTGTACAACCACTCTGGAAATAAATCTGGTGCTTTCTCAGACAACTAGGAATAGTGCTTCCTCAAGATCCAGCCATACCACTCTTAGGCATATATCCAAAAGAGGCTCAAGTATACAGAAAGGACATTTGTTCAACCATGTTTGTAGCAGCTTTATTTGTAATAGCCAGAAGCTGGAAACAGCCCAGATGCTCCTCAACTGAAGAATGGATGCAGAAATTGTGGTACATCTATACAATGGAGTATTACTCAGCAATGAAAAATAAGGAAATCATGAAATTTGCAGGTAAATGGTGGGACCTGGAAAGGATCATCCTGAGTGAGTTGTCCCAGAAGCAAAAAGACACACACGGTATATACTCACTCATATAAACATACAACATAAAATAAACCCACTAAAATCTGTACATCTAAACAAACTAAGCAAAAGAGAGGACCCTAACTATAGTGCTCAATCCCTATCCTGAAAGGCAAAGAGGATGGACATCAGAAGAAGAAGAAAACAGAAAACAACCTAGGAACCTGCTACAGAGGGCCTCTGAAAACCAAAAGAAGAAAACAAGAAACAACCTAGGAACCTGCCACAGAGGGCCTCTGAAAGCCTCTGCCCTGCAGACTATCAAAGTAAATGCTGAGCCTGATGGCCCATTGTTGGGCAGAGTGAATGGAATTTTATGTAAGAAGTGGGAAATAGTAAGATCTGGAGAGAACAGGAACTCCACAAGGAGAGCAACAGAACCAGAAAATTTGAACACAGGGGTCTTTCCAGAGACTCATACTCCAACCAAGTACCAGGCATGGAGATAACCTAGAACCCCTGCACAGATGTAGCCCATGGCAGTTCAGTGTCCAAGTGGGTTACATAGTAATGGGAAGAGGGACTGCCTCTGACATAATCTGATTGGCCTGCTCTTTGATCACCTCCCCCTGAGGGGGGAGCAGCCTTACCAGGCCACAGAAGATGACAATGCAGCCACTTCTAATGAGAACTGATAGACTAAGATCAGAAAGAAGGAGAGGAGGACCTCCCCTATCAGTGGACTTGGAGAGGGGCATGCATGCAGAAAGGGGAGGGAGGGTGGGATCGAGAGGGGATGGGGGAGGGGCTTATAGGGGGTACAAAATGGATAAAGAGTAATTAAAAAAAGTAAAATAAAAAAAAGAAATTTCCTTCCCAATAGCTATATGCTGGCTAATTATTTTGACAGCATCATTACTTTGGTGTTTATAAAAATTTTTACATTTTGTTTTATTATACATTCTTAATTAAAATATCACTTTCCTTCTTCCAGCCCCTCCCAAATCCCCTACTGCCAATTCCATGTCCTTCCCGTAACTCTCAAATTGATTGTTGTTACATGTGTGTATATGTATATATGTGTATGTATTATATATATGTAAGCACAAATATATAGAAGTAAGCTTCCGAGTCTGTTTTTGTGTGTGTATGGTTTCAGTGCTGACACTTTGTTCTGGACAACATTAGGTGACTCATCCCTGGGAATGGCTAACTCTCCATCTCTCAACAATCATCCATTGCCTGTAGTTCTTTGTCCAGGGCTGTGAGTCCATGAGATTTCTTCCCTTTTGCATTAACATGACTGTTGACATTGTTCAGACTGTGTTTATGCAGCCATTTCTATGGAAGACTGTTTCACAGCAGATTTCCTGGTATTCTGTCCTTTTTACTATCTTTCAGTCCCTTTTTCATGGCATTGCCTGAGCCACAGAGCTGTGATAGAGGTATATCCCATACGACTGAGCTTCCCATGATCCACTGATCTTGGCATTGTGTCCAGTTGTGGCTTTCTATAATGGTCTCTGTTTCTTGTAAAGAGAAGCTTCTTTGATGAGGGGTGGTAGCTGCATTTATCCGTGAGCATAAGGAGAAGATTTAGAATGTAGGAAGGAATTGTGCTGATCTAACAAAGCAGCCATAACAGATTCTCTTCTGTGTTCCATGACCTCACTATCCCTGGGAAGTTGGCTGGGTTTCTGCTACTAGGCGTGTTTTCCCTCCTGGTGAGCAGGCTATAAGTCCAATTAGACAGCTGTGGGCTACGACCAACATACAAGAGCCAGTTACTGCACCTTTATAAATACCTTTCCATGCTGTTCACTGTTGCGGTTCATAGGTGCCACAAATGAGTAGGACTATTAATTGCTTCCTTCCCTTGGCAGCTTGTATAGTAGTCTCTGGCTCCATGGAAGCCAGAATGTAGGTGAGAGGATTTCCAGTTACAAAACCCTATGTCCTAAGTGTACAGGATCTTCAACAACAGAGGTTGATCCCATTTTGTAATTGGGTGATTTTTGTTTCCTTGACTCTTTGCTTTTGGGTTCTTTGTCTATTCTGAGTATCAAGCTTCTATCAGATATAGAGGTGACAAAGATTCTCTCCCATTCTGTTCTTCCTTGTTTAGTTGTCTGTCTCTTTGGTGGTAGAGAATCTTTCATTCATTCACATACCAAATAGTTACTGAGCCAGCTACTGGGTATTAGGTGATTGCTAGACAATTAGGAAACACTGTTGGGCAGAATAGTCACATTCCCTGCCCTGGTAAGTCTTACAGTAACATTATTGTAAGATTCCTTCCTGAATATAGCCCATGCTAGCTCAGTATCCAAGTGGGTTCTCTAGTAAGGGGAACAGGGACTATTTCTGACATGAACTCAATGGCGAGCTCTTCGACACCCCTCCCCTCCAAGGGAGGAGCAGCCTTGCTAGGCCACAGAAGAGGACATTGCAGCCAGTCCTGAAGAGACCTGATAAGCTAGGATCAGATGGAAGAGGAGGAGGTTCTCCCCTATCAGTGAACTTGGAAAGGGGCAGGGAGGAGATGAGGGAGGGTGGGATTGGGAGGGAATGAGGGAGGGGGCTACGGCTGGGATACAAAGTAAATAACCTGTGATTAATATAAAGAAGAAAAAAAATATTCCTTCCTGAGTCAAGAGAGCGGTCTCATCTCTTTATTATTGCACAATAAAGGAACCTAGGAAAAGTCAAAGTTAAATAATCCATGAATTAACAGGGATTGAATTCAGATGTAAATAACAGAAGACAGAGCACATTAACTTAAGCATATTAGCTGATGTCCACACATAAATGTTCAAATGTAGACATCTCAGAGCTTGAAGTTCAAGATTATCTTAGCTATTTTTCTATTACCATAAGACACCATGACAGAGGCAACTTATAGATGGAAATGTTTACTGGAAGTCATGGTTCTGGAGGGTTAGAGTTCATGATCATCATGATAGGGAGCATGGCAGTAGACAAGCAGGTAATGGGAGAGAGCTTCCATCCTGATCCATAGGAACAAGGCAGAAAAAGAAAGAGAGAGGACTAACCAGAAATGGTGTAACCTTTTTAAAACACAAAGCTCATGCCTAGTGACACACTTCCTGCAACAGGCCACACCTCCTAATTCTTCCGGAACAGTTCTAACAATTAGGAGCCGAGTGTTCAAGCACATGATCCTATAAGAGCCATTCTCACTCAGAACACCACAAAGCTCATCAGTGACTCAGATTCCACGTAAATTCCCATCTTCTGTATTACCCTAAGTGCGTACTATTCAGCCAAAACCACAGTGTGTTTCCAGAAGTTCCAGTAATCACACCCACTTTCCAGAAATATGGACCAAACAGGCAAAGGGCAAAAAGTTTTTAAAAATCTGTACAATAAAAAAATAAATAAATAAATAGATAGATAGATAGATAGATAAATAAATAAATAAAAATCTGCACAATAAAAAATAGGCAATGAATAATGAGCAGAGAGACAACAGTGCACCCACAAAGCTCAGAAGTGAAGGGTCAGGTACTTACTAAGGCTTAATTGGGCTCACAATCAATAATGTTAGTAGAAGTTAGATGTGAGCAAAATATGTGTCTCAAAAGAAAAGGCGGCTGAACAACAGCATATGATGGTGTATTGCAGGCTCTACTTGTGACAGTGTGAAGTTTTTAACAAGAAAAGGACCTTAGATTCCTCTCCAACAGCTAACAGAATTCCCTATTAGACAGGCTTCTGAAAACAGGTAGTCAAGATGGCAGCCAAAAGCCCTGTAACAATTGAAAAAAGCTTTGAGCTGGAGGAGGAAGAAAAAAATAAGACACTTACAGATCCCTGTCACCTCCGAAAAGTACAGAGAAAGGCTTGTGGGGTTGCTAGCTCGTTCCTCCTACCCGTCTGGCAAGCTATGCTGATTACATAGCGCACACTAAATAGACACCTGTTGAATGAATTTGTCATGGGCCATTTCCCACAGAAGGCAGTCTTGTTCTCCAAATCCTTCCCATGTTTGTCTCCAGCAGCCTTTATCTGTTGACCACAGATGATAAGAAAACAAACAAACAAAAAACAAAAAAAAAATCTGTCTTCCTCCTATTGAACCTGAGTTAACCAAAGTTCAGCAGCCTGTGTGCTCAGTGGAAATGGCAAAAGCAACTTCAGTTCTCCCTACTACTCAGTCAAGCTTTTTTAGAGGGAGTAAATAGGCCTGTCAATCATCTGGACAGGAAACAACAACAAGACACCTCCAGAAAGACATATATCATAGGCATTAAAGAAATGGTGTGAAGGACCTGAACAGATGGTTCAGTGGTTAAGAGCACTGACTATTCTTCCAGAGGACTTGAGTTCGATTCCCAGCACCCACATGTCCGTTTACAATGATCATTCCAGTTCAGGAAAGCCTTCACTCTCTTCTAGGCTCTGGGGTCACTGCATAGATGAAGTATACTTGCATATTTGCAAGCAAAATACCCATGCACATAAAGTAAATAATAAATCTTAAAGTTAAAAAAAAAAAAAAAAGGAAATAGTGTGAAGCCTACCAAATAGCATTTGGTACTATGATCCCTTTGGCTATTGTCCAGTATCACCGCTAGAGAGTTTTCCTACACAATGGTCTCGTTGGTCATTTCTCACTCACACCCTTTGATGTGCCCTCCCATTGTTCTGTAATAAACACTGCCTTCCTTATCTACCAGACTCTGCTGATCTGAAGTTAGTCAATGATGATCACAAGGACTGGAGAGCTGAGGGCAGGGCAGGGTGACATCTTGATAATAATATAGACAAAAGATCATGGGTATGTAGGAGACAAATGCAAATGAAGTGGAAAAGGAACCATGGAAAGAGTGCCTACTCCGTGTGAAATGTCCCCAGTGGAATGGAAATGGGCATTTTATGTCTGTTTCAAAAGAAAGCAAGAGTTCATTACCATAAAAAAAAAAAACTATTTTTTTTTTCATTCTAGATTTTTTAAAATGTTTTGTCCAAAGTGATTCTCTTGTGAGTGTCCAGTGTTTGGTACCAAATGGGACACCTATACGTCCCCCTGCAGTCCTCAGAGCTTATGGGAGAAAAGGGAGCTGGAAACAAGGGAAGAGCCAAAGGAAAGTGACTGGAGTGATATGGAATCCTGACTCCCGGGCACATCATGGTTATTATAATTTTGAACTCATAGCACCTGTACAAGATCGACACAAGATTAAACCCCTCAATACCCTATCAGGAAAGGGAGGGGAGTCACCATCCTCTCTCCCCCCTGAAGATTTATAGGCAGTTAACAGTTGGTAGGGGAGAGAGAGACATGGTCATATAAGCACTGGTAGGGCGGCCACGATCCATAAGCAAACTCTCACCCATGTTCCAGCCGTAATGCAACTCAAGGACTTACCCAACAAGAACAACAACACAAGGTAGAAAGGGGGATGACTGGAAAGAGTAAAAGGATCAGCGGAAGTAATGGGGTAGTTCAAAAAAAGTGATTCTCTTAGAAAATCTACAAAATCAGAAATATCAAAGAAAAAAATCATTCTATTAACTTTTATTAAGTACCTAGGAGGTACACTAATATAATATTATACTAAGTGCATACTAATGTACTAATTAAGTACTTAATGTACATACTCTTGTATATAATTTATTTATTTTTATTTTATGTGCATTGGTGTTGCCTGAATGTATATCTGTGTGAGGATGTTGGGTCCCATGTACCTGGAGTTACAGACAGTTTTGAGCTACCATGTGGGTGCTGGGTATTGAACTTGGGTCCTCTGGAAGAGCAGACAGTGCTTTTAACTGCTGAGCCATCTTTCCAGCCCCTTATTGTATATACTTATGCAATATCACTTATGTAAGCAAATTTTACAATATAGATGTTCTTCACAGTCCAGAGAATATATATTCTGACTTTTGGTTGTGAATGAGTGAGTTTATTAAGTATGCATTAAGTATTAAGTATTTATTAAGTATGTATACAAAAGTAAAATAACAAATAGCAAGTAGTAGGTAGACACCAAAATTTTATCAAATAGAGAATTTACAATGTCTAACAACGCCAGCCAGAGTACCCTGATTGAGACACAAGAGAGAGAGAACATCAAATCAGGTAATTAGTAATTAATAATAATAATGACAATACAAAGATTCAAACAACTAGTCCCAGGTCATACAGAGAGCTAATGGTGGCATGTCCCCAGCCTGTGTTGGGGTCTATTTAGTGACTCTGACCAGTACTCTTGAGGCTTTGAAAAAGCATAAATTGTACTGGTTAATGTGCCGGGAATAAGACTTTCTATTTTCCAGATCACTCCAGCTGATGGGCTCCCTGCTTTCTTAATCTAACTGTTCTCCTTCTGTGGCATTTTCTAAAGATGGTCTCAAAATAAAACCATTGCTCCTCTTCCAGGTTGAGGCACCTGTCTTCCTCCCTTTGGGCAGTTACTCCCCTTGTCCCACTGCCCCCAGAAGGGCTTTTCTGAATCCCTTTGGACCTCACACTGTACCCTACCTTGTCTTGACTCTTCTTAGGCATCTGTTAGAATGCTTGTAGTTGAACATGCCCAACCATGAAGCTTTACCTTCTTTACATCTTCCTGCCTTCCTCTTTCTTTTTCTTTTCTTTCTTTGTTTGTTTGTTTTTATTTGTTCATTTGGTTGGTTCTTGACACAGGCTCTCAGGTGGCCCAAGATGCCCTTGAACATGTCCTGGTAATCTTGAACTTATGAAATAATAAGGTTACAGAAATGCCTTGCCACAGCCAGTTAATGGAAAGCCAGGCATGGAATCCAGGGCCTTGTGTGTGATATGCAAGTGAACACTCCACCAGTTGAGATACACCCTTCTCCCACAATACGTAATTCCACCAAAAGCATCCCGTGTTCTTGATAGTCCAGGACCACAAAATTCAAAGTATTAACCATTGTGTTTAACACTGAACACCTTGGATGTTTCAGACATTTTGTCTACAAAGATATGACATTTTTTTTTCTTTCCTGATTTTTGTTTGAATTAAATACCAATGAGATCACAGCATCAGACAGAGAGGATGATTAGAAGCCTTTGCCACTGCAATAACACCATTCTGGAACTGAGCTATACAAGTTACACAAAATTAAAAAAAAAAAATAGTAGCTTAGATGGACAGGAATGCCTTTGATGAAGAATCCCTCAGGGTGAAAACAACACAGACACATGTACACAAACAACCCAAGCTTAATTAAAGTTCCTTGGCTGCCAGCATTGTGACTCTCAAAGTTCTTGTTTCAACTTTATTCTACAGTAGAATGACCCAAAGTGTCTTTTCTCATTTTCCTGTAATTTCTCCCAGCTCTTGATAAACAAACTGTTTTCAATATGTTTAGCTTCCCACAGCCTGAACAACTGATGACTAACTCTGACTATTTTTACCACTCCCAGCCACCCTGTTTCAAACTTCTGCTCAGTGAACTAGACTTGGATGGCAGCTTTGATCAGTGTCCCCTTTCCCCCTACTCATCGACCTTTCAAACAACATGCCATCTTGTTTAGGCACCCCAATTTACCCACATTATGTTCATGACCAAATAACATTTAAACATAGCTCTGCCCTCCTCACCCCACTCTCTCAGTGTAATAGCTCAGGGCATTTCTTCTACCAACTATTTACAAACAGTTTTGCCACATGTGACAGACCATTCCAAACAGCCCTGGAAATAGTATCCTCACTGATCCACGAAGGAAAAAAAAATGTAAGTGACAATGAAATAACCTTTCTGTATTGGCTAGACTAACACTTACTATAGGCTCAGAAGACTTGAGTTAACATTACAATTTTTTTTCTATCTATAAAGACTCCTATAAATTACAACACAATTTGGTTCAGTTTTTTTGTGTTTTTGTTGTTTTTGTTTGCAGGTTTGTTTTGAGACAGGATCTCACACTAGCCAAAACTCCCTGAAACTTTTTGTTTTAACTAAAGTTGCAGCTATAAGAATGTCCTAAGCAAGTCATTAGAACTGTATAATGTGGCAAACAGAAGCATAGCTGATGTTCATTACCCTTTGCCATATAGAACCACCATACCTATAGGAATGTAGGGTTTTTTTCTCCTTTATAGTCAACCTGAATTACAGATGATATGGTTGTATTTCTCAATTTTTAGATGAATTAAGAGGTGGGCAAAGGCCACAAAACCAAAGCTCAGGCTCTTCTCATTAAGCATATTTCTTCCCAGTATGGTCTGGCGAGTTTTCTGTGAAAAGGTCAAAACATTTGAAAATCAATGACAGAGATTCCAGTCTCTTCTTAGAAACATGGCATACAAACATGTCAAAGTCCTACAAACTTAAAAGATCCCATATTTTATGAATTCAGACCCAACTCAAAGCGATGGGTACCTCATGCTTTGACATTTGAAAGGTGATAGACAGTAGAAGGTGAATATCTGCAAACATGAAAAGTGTGTACTGGATGGTTGAAAATATAGTCATTGTTCTTCAACCACATACTGAGTCCATCTCCCTGACTGTGTGTAGCCATTTACCACCAGAAGAGCTACATATTTTTTATAAATTCCCAAGGGGGGAGGAATCCTTATTTAAGAAAACTTGTGGAAGGAGTTGAAAAGATGAAAGGAAAAGTTAGGCAACCAAAATGTAAAGCCAGCTCTGTGGTGGAATGAACAATTTGTGCTCCAGCTGTGAGTTGAACCAAAGCATGCCATGCCTAATAGAAGTGCACCTGACCTACTAGAGGACAAAACTGGCCTACTAAGTACAGATTTGACCTACTAGAGAACAAGATCAGCTGCTTTTTGCTGCAGCACCGCATGTTTGTGGACTTATCCTGGACTGATTAGAATTTAGACAAATAATTTAAAAGCTTAATTTTGTTATTATCTCAAGTCTCAAGTCTTGTCTTCTCAAATTTTAACAATGTGCTCATAAATGTAATGCTACCGCAGTCTTATAAAAATATCTCACAGGGGTAAATAAAATCATGTTTACACAACAGCTTCCTTTGTTCAGAAAACCAAAAACAAAACAAAATAAGCATGTGGCTTAATACAAAAGAGAGATACTGCTAAACATCCTTCATAGGAATTAAAATCTCTCCCATGAAATTATTTATCCCTTTCTTAACTCTGTGGATTTACACAACTAAGTCAGGTTGTGTGTTTAAGCAGTTTTCTGTCCTTCTCCAGAGGGACACTTAGTGACAAGATCCTATGCATGTCATTTTATATTGGTAAGAGAATTGTTTGTGCTCCAATTACATCATAAAGGAGGCAGATTCGTTAACCAAAGTGGCAGAAATAACAAAGGCAGCTAATATTTACTCCACCTAGACATTCCATAGAACCAAATGACTTCCTAGTCAAAAATGGCTCCCATTAAACTTACTAAAGTGAGTTTCATCACTATTCACAAGTTACATGATTTAGATAGTTTCCTAATTTATATCCCCCCTCAAAAAAATTAATAGAAATTCCTTGGGAGAGGAAAAAAATATTGTCTTTATCCACTATTAATTAGAAAATGGCCCCACAACTGTTAATCACTGAGTTTCTCATTACTGAATGGATGAATTCACCACACGTTATCACACCAATTTCTGTAAAGAGTAAATGAGATAATATGAAAGCTATTTAGCAAATTCTAAGAGTTCATTTATTTATTTCTTGATTTCTTCAGTAACCCAATTATCATTTAGTATCACACTGTTTGGTGTTCATGAGACTTAGAAAAGGTTTTTATTACTGTGATAATATACCATGACTATACCTATCTTAAGGAGAAAAGGTTTGTTTCGGCTTGGAGGTCATGTCCCAGCACTGAGGAGAGTCAGGGCAGGAACTCAAGCAGGAACCTGAAGACAGAAACTGAAGCAGAGGTCATGGAGGGGTGCTGCTTACTGGCTTGCTCCACCTGGCTTGCTCAACCTGCTTCCCTATAGATCCTGGAACAATCATCACAGGCGTGGCTTCATCCACAGTGGACTAGGGCCTTCTCCCACATCAATCACTAATTAAGAAAATACTCTACAGGTGAGATGAGGATCTGTCTTTCCATGAGAATCTATCTTGTGTCAAACTGACATAAAAACCAGCATAATCCCTAACTACATTCTAGATATTTGTCCTTATGTACATAGAAAAGTGTAGTTCTCACACCTCAACAAGAAAACTTCCCCTGCAACAGATGGAGACCATTACAGAAAACAACAACCAATCAAAATACAGATTTATGGAGCCCATCCCCAATGGATGCATCTACAAAAAAAAAACTTCCACCCCTCAGGCTTGGGGAGTATTGTAGAAAAGAGGGTAGAAAGATTGTAAGAGCCAGAGGAACAGAGAATTTGCTATGAGATTTTGTCTCTTACTAATGTTAGAAGCTACATGCATAAAGCCTCACCAACATGACTACTTAAACATGACCTGAACAAAAACAATACCAATAGACATGCCAAATGGGAAAGTCCAGGAGGTACCAACCCAACAACAAGAACTACAGTCAACTAAGAAATGCTGAGAATGAGAGGCTAGCCTTCCCCAGGGAAGAGCACACCAACTGGTTATCCAATTCCAACCAGTCATCCCTGAAAACATACATATAAGCAACATTATATAGACTGAGCAGGAAGTATTTAGAAATATGTATTTATTGTTTACATATATAAGTGTATATGTTATATAAATTTATATATAAAATATACACAATATATATATGTATATATATATATATGTGAATGTAACAACAAAAAAGAGATCATAAATTTGAAAAAGAGCAGGAAGAGATATATAGAAGGGTTTAGAAGGAGGAGAAAGTGAAAATGATGTAATTACATTATAACCTCAAAATATAAAGTAATAATTTTAAAAATATATAAAATTAGTCAGTAAATCAAATTTGTATACTTCCTGTGGTTTCTACTGCTGCTATATTCCACTGTGGTCAGCTAGAATATGAAAAGTTATTTCAACCTTCCTGTATTTGCTAATAGTAGCATTGTGTCCTAACATGTGACATATTTTGGAAAGAGTTCCAAGGGCTGATGAGAACATTGGTGTTTTCTTTATTACTTGAGTGAAATGTTATGAAGCCATTCAACTTCAATGTTTCTCTTCTTTTATAGACAATTTGTCTGTTGATGAGAGTGGAATATTGAAGTATATCTAGAAGCATGTTTTATGAAACTGGGTCCTCCTGTTTTTGGTAACTGTTGAGAATTGCAATATCATCTTAGTAGATTTTTCATTAAATATATAAGAAGTGTCATTGCCTATGTCTTCTGACCAGTTTTGGTTGGAAGTCTATTTTGTCACATGTAAGATGGGATATACCCACTTGTTTCTTAGTACCATTTGCTGGTACCTTTCATCATTGTTTCCTATGGCTGTGTCTATCTTTGATAGTGAAGCATGTTTCTTGGAAACAGCAAGAAGATGAATTCTGTTTTCTATCTATTGGCTCATCTGTGTACTTTTTGTATGAAATCAAGACTCTTAATATCCAGAATATGAAATAAAGATTCAATATCCAGAGTTATTATTGAAAGTTGTATCTTGATTCCTGCCATTTTGTAGATTTTGTGGTGTTTCTTAGACCTCTTTGGTTAATTGATCTGGTGTTCTTTATCTCTTTTGGCCCCTTGAATGTGATCATTCTTCTTTTCAGCCCTGAGAATTTCTTCTAGTGTTCTCTATGGTGCTGGCCTAGTGATCATAAACTACTTTAATGTGTCTTTATCATCAAATTTGTTTATTTCTCCTTCAATACTAATAGATAGCTCTACTGGGTTTAATAGTTGTGTATGACAACTGTAATCTTTCAGAACTTGGAATTCATATTTCTAGACATTTCTGGGCTTAAATGTTTCTATCAAATAGTAGGGTGTTACTCTGATGGGACTACTCTGATGACTTGACCATCTTCTCTTATAACTTTCAGCACCCTTTCTTCACTCAGAATTTCTAGTGATTTTCCTGCAATCTGTCATTGGGAGATTCTTTCCTAGTCCTATCTATTTGGTATTCTTTAGGCCTTTTGTCCCTGAATTGGCATCTCTTCTCTAGGTGTGGGAATTTTTCTTCTATAATTTAATTAAAAATATTCTCTATGCCTTTGATATTGTATTCTTCTTTGTCCATAATTTGAGGGTTAGATCTTTCTGATTTTTTTGTCTAGTAGTTCTTCTATGGCATGACCTCCAATGAGGAGGTCAGTTTTATGGAATTAGTAACTGTGTGGAAATGCTGTCTTGGTTTTTATGTTACTTTTGTCTCTTTGTTGAGACTTGGGCTTCTTATTAGTTGAGCTTTCTTTTTATTCAAATCACCTTTCCTCATTCAGTGGATCTGTGTACAATATTTAAGAGAGGGATAAGTGGGAAGAGGTTTGAGACATTGATTTTCTCTGGGAATGGTATTGCATACTGCAGGTTCTATCCTTGGTTTTCTTTTAAAAGTCCATTGTGTCTGCACTAACTCAGTATTTAAGGGTTCAGTGTAATCCAGTGTATTAATTACTTTTATATTGCTGTAACATAATACCTTTATTATGAGTTTCTTTGGGCTTATGGTTCCAGAAGGATAATAGCCCATGATGGCAGAGTTGAAGTAGCAAACAGCAGACAGCTGAAGCAGCAGCTGAGAGCTCACATCCTAAACCCCAAACAGGAAGAACAGAAAATGAACTCAAAATGACATGGGTTTTGAAACTTCAAGCCCAACTCCACTGATAAATTTCTTCCATCAATGCTTCTTAATTCTTAATTCTCCAAACAGTCATAAAGTGGGGACCAAGTATTCAAAATAAGATTTATGGGGAACATCTCATTCAAACTACTACAGTCAGCACACCGCTTATCCCTTCCTGGACTTGTCCTCCACCTCCTTCTGGTGTGGCTCTCCATGCATGGATGCCCTCCCTTGAGTCAGCTCTGGTCAACAAGAGGTCAAAATGTAGGAGATCCAAAAAAAGACAAGTGTGACGTTATGAGGTTTATGGAGTGGAAAGTATTAGTCCCTCCCAGCTAGAGTCATGGGGATGCAAGATCCTGGAGGAGCACAAAAAAAGAAAAAAAAAAGAAGAAAAAAAGGAAAATGAGATTCTGAAAGAGTTGTGTGTGAGGTTAAGAGACCAAGGGGCATGGAGACTTGAGATCAGAGAAGTCAGGTAGCCTATAGAGTGGGAAGAAATGAAGCCTGCCTGGAACACAGGCCTAACTTGAGAAACAGGGTCCTCCTTAGTATTTAGCTTCTTTAGGAATATAGATTGTAGTATGTTTATCCTATATTATACAACTAATATCCACTTATAAGTGAATGTATACCATCCTGTCTTTCTGTTTCTGGGTTACCTCACTCAGGATGATCTCTTATAGTTCCATCCATTTGCCTACAAATTTCATGATTTCCTTTTTAATAGCTGAGTAGTATTCCATTGTATAGATGTACCATAATTTCTGTTTCCATTCCTCCGTTGAGAAACATCTAGGTTGTTTCCAGATTCTAGCTATTACAAATAAAGCTGCTATGAACATAGTTGAGCAAATATCCTTATTGAATGATGGGACATTATGGAATAAGAGAGGGATAAGAATAGAGGGACATGGAGGGGACAGGAGCTCCACAAGGAGACCAACAAAACTAAAAGATCTGAGTCCAGGGGGTCCTGCAGAGACTGATGCACCAACAGAGGATCATACATGGAGAGGACCACTGCTCAGATGTGGCTGATTGGCAGCTCAGTCTCCATGTGGATCTCTAAGTGAAGGGAGCAGGGACTGCCTCTATTATGAACTCAGTTGACTGCTCTCTGATCACTCACCCCTGATGATGCAGCCTTACCAGGCCACAGAAGAAGAGGACCCAGGCAGTCCTGATGAGACTTAACAAGCTATGGGCAGATGGCAATAGTGGAGAACTTCCCCTTTCAGTGGACTAGGAGAAGGGAATGAAGGGAAAAGGAAGGGAGTGTGGGACTGGGGGGAGGTGAACTGAGGGAGGGAGCTTCAATTGGGATGTATAAAGAATAAATTGTGAAGAAAAAAATTAAAATCAAAGTTAAAAAGAAGCAATTTTGTTACTAACTGACACATTCTCAAAAAGATTCTGATGATTTGAAACAAGAGGAAGCTGACTAGCTAAGAACTTCAAAAAACCCATTTCTAGAAAAAAAAATAGTGGAAAGCCGACTAAGGCTTCAACACAAACTGTTATTGATATTTTCATATTAGTCTCCTAAGAAACCATCTTTTGAAAACATATTTTCTTATTTCTTATAGTTATAATTTATCTTCGGCTATTGTGGTCATTAAAACCAAGAAGACATACATACATGTGTATACATACATGTGTATATATACATATATATATATATATCAAAGAACATCTAAAAATCATTGAAAATCAAAGAACATCTTTCCTCTTAGTATAATATTTTATTAACTCTTACAGAATTCTATGCAGTGTATTTTAATCATATTCAACCCCTACTCCTCTCCTTAACTCCTCCCAGATCCATTCTTAACTCCCCACTTGCTTCCGATCTCAATTTTTTTAATAACTCACCAAGAAATCCAATCTGTACTGCCCACATGCCAGTGTCTGTGAAGCTACCCAATGGAGAATGGTTTACCTACTAGAAGCCACACCTCTTCCACGAATTTGCACTGGGAAAAAGCATACCTGAGAAATGACCTGGATGGCCCATTGAAACCTAATGTCTTAAGTTGGCTTCGTGTGTGTGTGTGTGTGTGTGTGTGTGTGTGTGTGTGTGTGTGCGCTCTTATAAGCACCTGTGTCTATGGATGAATGTGTGTCTATACATGTGGAGGCCAGATACTAAATGTCTTCCTCAATTGCTCTCCAGAATATTTTTGAGACACAATCTCTCACTGAACCTGAAGAGTTCATCTATGCTGGCTGGCCAACAAGCTACCAAAATTGTCTGATCTCTGTCTCTTGTGTACTGGGATTATAGGCACATGCCATCATGCTGGCTTTTTCCCCCCTGACATGATTTCTAAGGGATGAAACATGGGTCCTCATGTTTGTTTAGAAAGCACTTGACAAGCTGAGCCCTCACTCTAGCCCATCTTATGCTGTTTTAACTGAGGGTATGTCCAACCTTACTGTTGAAAGTCAACTTTTCTTGACTTCTGTTATTACTTGCTGCAGTCACTGAAGAAACAGCTCAGTGAGCTGGAATTGTCATCTGTGACCAATCAAGTCTCACTGGACACGGTGGCTGCTCAGCACAGCTCTTACTTGTTGCATTGAAATGCCACACCTGTCAGCCAGCTTGCACATTTTTTCCAAGGACCTGCTAAGTTTTGTTTTCTCCCTGTCTATAAATGCAACATATGTTAGCTACATTCACTGACAGGCTTTAACACTGTTTTCCTCCAGTCAAGCTGTTCCTTCGGTTGTCAAATACAAGAATTTCTCTTTAGCCTTCAAAGGATTCAGAGCTAAAGAATAATAACAAAGCATGTTGATAGCATGTTTATCAAAAACCACAGCACTTGCTAAGCTGCTTCCATGCACTGCCTGCCCCTCCCTCCATCTCTCCAGAAAGGGGAATGCTGAAGAGATGTGCCTTCATTTCACTAAAGGTAAACATTTGGAACCACAAAGATAGAGGACATATTGTTTGAACAGAAGGGTTTTTTTGATTGTTTTTTTTTGTTTTGTTTTGTTTTGTTTGTTTGTTTGTTTGTTTTTCTCTTTTCTAGTGAGTTGAGGCAAGTAATTTTGTAATGATTTAAACACAGCCCCTTAGGTGGCTTCCTTCCATATACTTGTTTGCAGTGGTGCTATGAGCAGAGACTGCCCAGAGCTTGGAGATGTTCCCCGAGGGGCTTGCTTCAAAATGATCAAAACCACACAAAGAGCAAGAAACAGCCAGTAACATTCTACTTAGGACTAGATACAAAACAGGAAATACTGATGGTTGCCATTGTTTTGGCTAGTTTTATGTCAACTTGCCACAAACTACAGTCATCTGAGAAAAAGAGAACCTTAATTTAGAAAATGTCTCCATAAGACCAGGCTTTAAGTATGCCTATAGGGCATTTTCTAAAATAGTAATTGATGTGGGAGGGCCCAGCCCATTTTGGGTGTTGCCATCCCTGGCCTGGTGGTCCTGGGTTCAAGAAGAAAGCAGGCTGAGCAAGCCATGGAGAGCAAGCCAGGAAACAGCACCCCTCCATGACCTGCTTCCAAGTTCCTGCCTGTTTGAGTTTCTGTCCTGTCTTCCGTCATTGATGTGCTACAATGTAGATCTCCTCAACTTGTTTTTTGGTCACGGTGTTTCATCACAACAATAGAAACCGTAGCTAACACAGTACTGAAGGAAAATTGCAAGGCTGCAGTGAGGAAAATTAGGAGCTGAGTAAAACTATTACCCTGAGTATTCAAACTGTGAAGGCTGGACATGAAACTGAGTGGAGGTTTTTGTTTTTTTTTTCAGTAGGCTCTTGGAGATCTCACTAGAATACCTCCTCAATCTAGGTGTGTGCCATGTCCAAGACAATCAAACTAATGCCAAAGGCAAGATGCTGACTTATCCTGAGACCAAAGCAGAATATGATTCAAGAAGAATAGTTCCCTCTTCTCACAGAAAACAAGCTCTTTGATACAAGTCTCCTATTTAGAGTCTGCTGACATCAACACATCCAGAGCAGGGGTGAGATGTTCTGACCCTGACCTGGACTAAACAGGACTGACATTTAAATCCTTCACCTGTCAGGATACACTCAGACACCCAAAAGATAATAAAAAGCCCTGTCTACATAAGCTAACTTCATATGGGATAAAATCTCTATATGTCATGATTTAAAAAAAAAAAAAACTATTGATCAACATAACTGACAAGAAGACTTTCCTTTGAAGAAGACAAATCTTTGTGGGTTTGCCTTCCTCATGGTCTCTGTAAAGTCTTTTCTTCCCTCTTTCAACAACTATCTGAAATGGAAAGGAAAGTTGATCCAAGAGATGCATGGCCAAAAGTGCCTTGGCACAATGTTTGCTTTTCCAACATGATCACATTTGTCTTGAGGCCTGGTGTACACATGAGCAATGAAATACTGTCACAATATTTTGAAGCTACATTGAGTTATCCATAGTCACGTTTTTCCTTGACTGGGTCAGAAGGAGGAGCAAGGACACAATGATGCTTATCCTCTACCAGTGTCTAGAGGAGCAATCCCCCCGAGCCACAATGAGCTGGAAGAGCCTTCTCTTGACCTTCTCTGGGCAAAGAAGTGAATGCATACATGGAGTTGACCTGGTTACCTCTCTGACTGAGGTTGGCATAGGAAGACTGCCAGTCTGAGGGTCAATGAAACCCACACTTTGGCCCTGGTCTAGCCAGAACACCCTTTTTTGCATTTTTTAATATCCACCATTGAATACACCATTTTTATGATATCCACTCCTATGAAATCTGCTCTCTCATCTACTGCGTGGAAGAGTGAGGGTGCTTGAGAAGTGTTTGGCTGTGCTTAATCTATTTTGTGTATCATGAGCCTCATTGAGATGTTGAAAACCCTACTCATTACATGAAGAGTTCACAATATTGTCTCCATCTTAGTATTAAGTCATGAAGCTCAGGTACCTCAATGACACAAACTCAAATCTGTACTCAAGTTCAAGAAACTTGAACCAATATAGACCATCTTCTTTCTTACACATAGAGTTCTTTCTACCAGGGTATGGCCTTTCTACAATAGAGAGACAGTACCTATTCCTACTTAGGCCATACACAACATGATAGCATGATGGGGCCTCCTTCCTTGAAATAATAAAATAACCTACAGATGAATATTCACCACTGCCAGACAAAAAGACACCACACCAACAGCTTTGAAATATTTCTAAGTGGCTACATTTCTCCTGTACCTAAGACATTAAGTGAAACTGCTGTGTGTAGACTCTGAGTCTTTCCCCAGCCCTTCTTCCTAAATGCAAGCTACAGATGGTTTTGTCAAGGTACTGGCAACTCCAGTGACTTGATTCTTCCCCCAAAGAAAGACCTTTTGCAAATCCAAATTAATAGCAACCAAATATTATAAAAGAATACACATACTCTGTGACATTCAAATTGCTCAAAAAATTTATTTCTGCCTTTCCCCTCTAGAAGATTTCTGGTTACTTGATTGCCTCATCAAATCAAAGAAATTTAGAAAATAAGAGCAGGAATGTAAAAGAAGACCTTTTCATTTTCTTGCTGATGGGTCAAATCAAGGACTGATCACATGCTAAGTCAGACGTCTACCACTGAGCCATATTCCCAGGCCGAGGAGAAAATTTATCAAATGGTGGCAAAGGGGAGTCCCAAACAAGATGAAAACGGTATGGAAAACAACTTAAAGCTCTGTTAGAAGATTCGGGAAATCTAAACCAGAAACCTAAAAGAGGTCAGGAAAAAGAAAGTAAGTTCACAACAAAAATAAAAGTTTACACAGGAAATCTCCTGGAAAGGGGAGGAGGACACCCCCTCTCAGTGGACTCAGAAAGGGGCAGGGAAGAGATGAGGGAGGGAGGGAGGGGAGGATGGGAGGGAAAGAGGGAGAGGGTTACAGCTGGGATACAAGTGAATGTATAAAACTATTTAAAAATAAAATATATATATTAAAAAAACTCCTGGAATGCAAATATTCACAAGATTAAATTAATGGATACTATAAATATAAGCTTAACTATAATGCAATTTTGCAAGATTGTAGAAAATTGTGTGTGTGAAAGAGAGAGGGAGGAAGTGAAAAAGAGGGAATATACAAAAGCAAAATTTTCTTTGCTCCACAGTTAATAAATACTTAAAACATGAAATGCGGTACAGTATCACAGAAACCCAGCTAGGAATATGTAAGTCAAAAAAATAACTTTTACCTAAAAGTGAAAAGCAGGAGCACCTGAGAAGTGAAAATCAAGACGCTGAGTTGAGCAAACTGAGCACCATTATTTGACTTACAAAACAATGTGCACTAAAAGTTTTCATAAAGAGGCCCATGAAATGGCACAGTGGGTGTGGTGGTTTGAATGAGAATGCCCCCCACGGGCCTCTCTATGTGTGTGTTCAGCCCCCAGCTGATGATCTGTTTGGAAGAATTAGGAAATGAGACCTTGTTGAAGTGTGTTACTGGGGCTAGGCTTTGAGGTTTCAAAGCCCAGGCCAGACCTAGTGTCTCACTCTGCCTGCTGCCTATGGACCGACAATGAATGAACCCCCTGAAAATGTAAGCAAGACCCAATTAAATGCTTTCTTTGATAAGAGTTGCCTTGGATGTGGTGTCTTCTCACAGCAATAGAACAGTGACTAAGAGAGGGTAAAGACACTTGCTACCAGGCCTAATGACCTGAGTTTAATCCACAAAATCCAAATGAAAAAAAAAAAAAGAATTAACTCCAGAAAACTGCCCTCTGACCTACACACACACACAATGGCACAAACATATCCACACACACATATACATTCAAAAATAAAGAAATATTTTTTAACACTTTTATAACTAAACCTTAAGAAGATAATGAAGAGGCTGAAGCGATGGATTATCAGGTAAGAACAGGTTTTGTTCTCGCAGAGAATCTAATTTTGGTGCCCAGCATCCATATGCTGGCTCACTACCATCCATAACTCCAGTTTCAGGGGATCTGACACCCCTCTTCTGACCTTCATGGACACCAGGCAGAGTTAGTACACATAAATGCATGCGGTCAAAACACTCATACACACAACAATAAATCCTTTAGTAAGTTAATGAAAAAGAACACAGAATAGTGACATTTGCCTCACTCAGAGAAGGAAACACATGGGACTGCCATCCTCTCCTTCTGAGTCTAAGCAGGCTGGGCTCGCACCTTTACATACACAGAAGGTTCCAGAACACTGGAGCTGAACTAAAGTGACTGCAGTCTCATTTCTTGTTTTTCCTCAGTTGTGACTTAGAAGCAGCATGAAGGCTTCTGTGATTTTACTGTGTTTTATATCATTATTTTGACTAAAGACTGTAGATGTTACAAGATTAGCTGTGAGAAACTCTGTCTGTCTTCCCGAGTTCCATGCGCTCTGTGGACTGAAGTCCATTGCCCTTTGTTGCCTTGTAGCAAACCTCACAGCTTCTGGGTTTACACAGCCAACTGTAAGTGAAATGACATACATACCTGCCAGGAAATAACAAGAGGAGAAGCACAGGAGATGGCCAGCTTCCCCAACGCATCTGGGCACTGAAAGGAAACACTGCCCGCTGCACTAGGTGTGGGAATTGGAAATGGCTCCAGCAGATTGGAACACACTTGCCGCTCCTGCAGAGGGCTACAATTTGGTTCCAGGTCAGCTGGCTTACCATCACCAGTAACTCCAGCTCCGAGGGAATCAACACCTTCATCCGGCGTCCTCAGGTATGCTGCACTACACAGACACACACACACACACACACAACTAAATGTAATTTAAAACAAAATTTAAAAAGAAAGTGCTGGGTCTTTCCAATCACAGATGTCAACCTCCATGGCAGACACTACATAAATCCACACCACTGAACACTTGGGAAATGGGAAAACGGAGGGCAGGGTTTATTCTCATTGTTACTAGGGAAAGAGCACTAAGCACAAATCTGATGAAAAGACACAAACTTCCAGATCCTTTTTTTCCCCTAGCTTATTAAATAAGTGGAATCGTGTGCTGTGTGTTTGAAAGGATTTTTTAAAATAACTGCTTCTAACACCAAGAGTCAGGCTCTGACTTTCTCTAAAAACAAACCAATCCTCTAGATCAGGAGGAGTTAGAAAGGCCTTAGGAATATTCTTGGAGACTTGTATAATGTAATCTTTTTATTTCCTTTGCAACCTCTTTTCCTATAGTCCTTATTTATTTTTAATCTAGCTTTAATTTCTCCACTACCATCTATCTTGTCATCTTCCCACTTGAGTTTCTTTAACTTCCCCAATCACTCTGGCCAGTTTTGTTCCCTGTCTGTTACACGGTGCTTTGAGCAGGAGCTTTGAATCAGGAAAACCACCATCTTGCATCTAAACTGTCTATGACTTGGAGCAAGTAAGTCTCTGCCAGTCTCCTAATCCATAAAGAATGAGTAATAGAATCCACCCCTTTGTGATGAGTGAAGATGATGTGGGAACCTACAGAGAAACAGGTAAGAAGCCCCTGCTGTGTTGCTGCTACAGTGGCCGAATGTGAATGCAATCTGCCTCTGCCCTGAAAAGACCTACCTACCTACCCATCCTTCCATTCATGTTGCTCTGACTTCCATTGAGCAACATCGTATACTTGGACCAGTGTGCAGAGCTTTTGTGATTCATGGGCCTCTGTCCCTTCTTCATGGACCTCTCTTTCTTCCATGCAAAGGGGATTAGGGGATTTCTTGTTTGTTTGATTGGTTGGTTGGTTGGTTGGTTGGTTGGTTGGTTGGTTGGTTGGTTGGTTAAGGCAATTTCTGCTAAAAGCATACAGTTTCACAACCCTCTGCAACTATGTAGGTCTGTACAAGAGCAAGATGTAAAGAACACCTAAGGATGGCATTATGCAAAATGCTTCAGGAGAAAGAAGGAGAGAGACTAGAGGAAGAGGAGAAGACAGAGCAGAGAATAGAGAATGAGAGGAAAGGACAGGGGAGGGTTGGGGAGGGGGAGAGAGGGGAGAGGAGGAGAAGAAAAGGGAGAAGAGAGCAGATAAGAGAAGGATACATTTTTCTAGGTACAGCTGATATAACTGTTGAAATTAGACAAACCATTTTAGCCTCTCCTTGGTCAACAGAGTCATAATATAAATTAAAGAATGAAATTTTAATTATTGATTGTGTATTGATTGGTGCATAAATTTTAGAGAAAGTGGCCAGTAAAGGTATCTTCACACACATAAACACATGCACACATATATGTATATATACACATGTAAGTGTGTGTGTGTGTGTGTGTGTGTGTGTGTGTGTGTGTGTGATTAAACAGAAGAGTTTTTATTTGTGAGGAGTGGTGGAGGATGGATACGTATGCAACTCCATGTGTTCAAATGCCCACACATGGAAACCTGGGAAAGACCTCAGTGTCATTGTTATTGCTCCCTTTATTCTCGCGAGGCAGGGTCTTTCACTGAATCTGGGGGTCACTCGTGAGCTGGCCAGCAAGCCATTATGGTCCTTTTTTCTCTGCTTCTCCTCCTCCTGCCGCTATCCAGATTACAGGCTTTGAACAGAGATCCTGGCACTTGCATCCCAACTGCTCCCACACACTGAGACACATCCCCGCTCCACAGCTCAGAATGGTAAGGCACGAATGTTACAATGAGAAAGATTCACACCTAATAAAAAATACAATTAAAAAATTAAAATAATATCAAGAAAAAGCCAAAAGCTAGAAACAATAAGAAGAAACTTTTAAGTTCAACTTAAAGTACAGAGAATGGGAAAGTTAATTCCCCTAACTGAAAACTAGCATTGTATTTATAAATATTTGAACGAGAGCAGAGCAAAGCCCACTGAGCTCACCTCCCTCAGGAGACTGGTCCCTGCATAGAAAGCATCTAGTCACACAATCCCTTCCAAACTGAACAGCCGGGATTCCAGGGACATTTCACTCTTCAGCAGATTGCTGGGATTTGGGGTAAATATCACCAGACGCAGAGTTTCAAATCCAAAAAACTTTGTAGAAGTTTAGTCAGAAGTAACTTTTCACAGAACACAGATCTCAAGACAAAAATATTATGCTAGGAGCACTGGCAGATGTAAGTATGAGATGACGTATACAGGCAAAGATTTGAATTCCTATCTTCAACTGAAGATGAAAACCTTGAATTTCATAGGCCGGTGTTAAGGAGAATAATCTTCAGCATTTTAATACCAGTCATTTATGTTTCTCAAATATGTAAAATGACAGATTGCTATAAAACATACCACTTATTTCATTGTTCAAAACGTTTTCCTCAAGATTAAAGAAATTTGGAGAACTTTTTGAGTGAAAAAAAAATCAGTGGTTCCTTTAACTGTCGATGACTCATATTCCTGCTGTGTCCGTACAGTTGTATGACTAGCATAGTGGCCGAGGTTCTCTAGAGGAATAGAACCTAGAGGAAGTATGTGTTACAAAAAGGGTTTAATGGTTTGGATTAGGTAGCTTAGGTTGGCTTTCTTCTCACTGGAGAGGCTGAAAAACCCCTAGCTGTCTGGTCCATAGATTCCCAACATAATGATAAAAACCTGAAGGATTCTTGGAGAGCCAGGGAGTTCATGGAGGCATGCCAACGAAGATGGGCTCCGGTGTTAGGAAAGAATGGCAGAGAGGCAGCCACAATGTAGATGATGCAGTTACCAGCAAGCAAAGAAGGCAAAAAAGCAAAAAAAAAAAAGGACCTCTTCTTCCTCAGACTTCCTAATTTGTGGGCCTGGACAAGAAGGCACCACTCCAAGGGGGTGCTTCCCTTCCCAGTTAACCTTCAGGAAACACTGTTACAGATTTCCCCAGATGCATATCTTTTAGTTGACCCAAATCCAGTCACGCTGACAACCAAAACTAACCATTGAGGTTGTGGAAGATACCAAAATAAGTACAAAATTTTTAACTCAAGTTTTAAGAAAGCAATGTACATTTAAACAACATGTTGTTAGATTTCTGGAATCATGAAATCCGTTTTAGACTGATTATTTTTTACAAAATTCTCAAGAATATAAATGGTATTCACATTCCTTTTCCATCGATCAAAGCAACTAGATTTCTGTCTATAAAAGTGTTACATAACAGACCCTGAGATCTTACCACAACTAATTCCATGTTAAAGGTGCCTTTTGGGCCTAAGAACCCAGCACATAGCCTCAACACCTGCCAAAGTAAGAATAAAGACCAAATCCATCAAAGATCTAGTCCATAGTTCCAGGATCTAGGAAAGTAACCAAATGTACTAACCTTGCTTCTGTAGTTTCACTTCTCAATAACTGTTTTTGCTAACCAAAGTATGTCAACCAGGATGTGGGTTTTATTCATAGAAGGCAAAGAGCTATGAGTCTCAGGGCTGCATGATTTGGGTAAGTTTCCTACAGTTACTGGCCAACAATACAGACTGCCTATTCAGAGATAGCCATATCCATGTTCTCTGGTGGAATTACCTTGCAACACAAACAACTACATTTAAAAAATAAATATAGCTTAAGATTAAATATAAACATACATATATGTGGACATACATGCACACATGGGTACACACAGAGGTAGAGGTGTGTATGTTTGTATGTGTGTTAACTTTTGGTTAGGGTGATGATTATTAAGCCACGGAGATTTTTCTCAAAGATACACATTCTTAACAGAAAATATATATCTGTCTCTATAACTATTCAATCAGTGTTGTTATTATCTAGGCTATTGTACCCTAGGGTTCCCTCGAAATGAACTGACTTTATACACGGAACTTTATGGGAAAGCTGAAAGACAGAAATGAAGGCTCTGTATGCTTTTTAAATTGGTATGCTTTCCATGACTTCTCTTGGGGAGACATGAACAACTGTCTGTTCACCTTATATTGGGCAAAGATAACAGACCATAAAAATGATGATCCCCATACACTCATGTGTTTGAATGCTTGGCCCATAGAAAGTGTCACTGTTAGGGGTGTGGCCTTGTTAGAGGAAGTGTGTCACTATGGGGGTGGGCTTTGAGGTCTCACATGCTTAAGCTACTCCTAATGTGGCTCACAGTCTCCTTCTGTTGTCTGTGGATCAGCATGTAGAACCCTCAGCTCCTTCCCCGGCACCATGTCTGCCTCCACGCTGCCACGTTTCCCACCATGATGATATTGGGCTAAACCTCTGGACCTTTAACCCAGTCCCAATTAAATGTTTTTCTTTATAAGAGCTGCCATGTGTACCTTCACAGCAATAGAAACCCTAAGACACCGGCTGAACTTAGTGAACCTGTGAGTTAACTGGGCTTACAGGAGCACAAGTGATTCAAGAGCAGCTGTACTATTGAGAAGTCTGTCCCAGCACTGGTGATGAAATCATGAAAGCTGCAAAGGCCTATGACACTTGTAGAGATGCCTATGCTGCTTGTAGACAGCTGGGATGATCAGCAACTCCCCTCTCTCCAGCAGTCCCCAGTAATTCTTATTGCTCACATAATCTTGAGCAGAGGCTTTGTGACTCTTTTAAGTTTCAGGAGCTTCCTGAGACTTCTGAGTTGTTTTTACTTTCTGAGCCTTGTAGCCTTCATTCATTATTCATTTCATGTGTGTGTGTGTGTGTGTGTGTGTGTGTGTGTGTGTGTGTGTGTGT
>NW_026596095.1:24616916-24663195 GCF_907164565.1 Psammomys obesus
GTGTGTGTGTGTGTGTGTGTGTGTGTGTGTGTGTGTGTGTGTGTGTGATGTACATGTGAGTGCAAAGGCCTGAGCTTAGTGTCAGGTATATATATATATATATATATATATATATATATATATATATATATATATATATAACCTCCCCACATTATTTTTGAGACATAGTCTCTCACTGAACCTGATGCTCACTGTTGTGGCTAGACTGGGGCTATGTGGCCAGCAAGTGACCAGCATATGTCTCTGCTTTTTAATTCTGGGGTTAGAAGCATACCTCTAACTTTTGTGTGAATGCTAGGGATTTGATCTCAGGTACTGTTGTTTTTAAAGCAAGTACTTTCATCCACTGAGCCCTACCTCCACCCCTATGCCTCTCTCCAGGATGGACCATTTCAATTCAAAGGAAAGAGCTACATATGTGTGCTTTCTGCTTTCTTTCTAGGAGGATTACATAAAGTATTTCCTTGTGGCTGTTGGGTGGGAGGAAAAGCTGTAACTAGTGATTAGAAGTACAAAGGGAAAGTTCAGGTTTTGATATTTAAAGAGGATTAGGCACCAGGATCCACACTCTAGTTTTCAGAGATGATTTTTCTAAATACCAACCTCTGTTGACAAATCAGTCACCAAGCCAGCAAGAGTCAGTTAGCCTTTCCAGATGCAAGGACAATAACCTCCGTTAAGCCTTGTCTAGATTCAAGAGGGAAGCATAAGATACAGAGAAAATAAAGGAAAATATTCCCCTCTCAGTCACAGCAATGCTTTAACCTGGCAAAGGAAAGAAGCACAGAGAAACAGAAGTGATAGAACTTGTATCCTTCGTATTTCCTTTGAGCTTGGTCCTAAGGCATTGAGGGTCAGAAAGAGCTGTTTTCGCCTCTCCCAGTTCAGACTCAGCTAAAAAAAAAAAAAAAAAAAAGCTATTCCAATCTCTACTGTGTGAGCACCTCAGTGCAACAAGAAAACAGAGTCTCAAGGAGCTGGCAGAGCTTGAGGAGTAATCCCTCCTGAGTTACCATTGCTGACCCCGATGGTTCGTGGAAAAGTAGCTGAGAGTCTGGCCCAGAGAAAACTGGAGGCCCTCAAGGTAAAAAGGCAGTACCATTTCCTACCAGACCAAAGAGCATACTGTATAACCAGAAAGGTCATAGGTTACACCAGGCTACCTCCATCCCAAGGCTGTAAGAGGCCAAGCTCTTACCAATGGGCCACACTGGGCACAGACTTGGGCTGTGTAAAGCAATTCTGAGTCAGTAAGAACTTGAGGAGGCAGAAAGGCTTTGCACCCCCGCAAGGCACTTAATACGCTGTCTGTCTGTGTCCTGGGAAGAAAAAGCAGGGAGGAAGGAAGAAGCCTGGCGACCAGGTAGAATATTTTCTAGAGGGAAGATTGTAACTCTTAGACCTGGTGAAACTCACAGGACATTGAACTTTTTTTTTTCCCTTGTTAATTAGTAAAGAGGGATTCTAGTGGGCAGCCAATTAGTTTGGCTGTAATAAAGAAACTGTTCTCATTGTACATTCTAATTGGGAGTGGCTTGAACTGCGATCCTTGGTTCTGCCAGCTCACAAAATTCTTAGTGCAAATTACTTATTAGCTCCACCCCTGCCCATAACAGCTCCTTAGGCTGAGATTGTAAAATGTGCTGAGAAAAAAAAAAAAAAAAAAAAAAAAGAGTAAATCCATGCACAAATGTAGTTTATGATACAGTTTCCTTGGGTATAAATCTATACAAACATCTAAATTCAAACGATAGTGCAAACGGCACGCGGTCACACTCTTCTGATCCTGTTTTCACCTTCAAAATCGGTGGAGCAGACCTTGAATTCCTACCCTTGACGGGTCTGCAGGCCGCTGCTCCCTCTTTACACGCCATCGCTTTCCCACATGTGCTGGGATTCCTTATCCCATGCCCGTAACGTTACTTCCTTTTACCGGGCCCTTCCTGATTGTATCTGCTATCCAAAGCACTCCGGAGTCCCCTTAGGCACACTCTGTTTAATGAATCCACACAGAAGCCTCCAGCACGCAGCACCTCCTCCACTCTCTGCCCGGCTGCTTATCATCCTGGGCTTGCCTTGCAGCATTTGCCTGTGAAGTTTCTCTCTACAGCTAGGATGTTTTCTGTCCTACACCGTGTATGAAAGGATTGAGAATGAAGGCTGCTGTCCCCAGGGCTCGGGATGAAGTTGCTCTGAGATCCGGTGCAGTGTTATTAAATACCCTATACCCGATCCTTTATAGGCTTACCACTGAACTGGCTGATATCTCAAACATAGCAGACTTCCCACACCGTGTTCCTGGATTTATGCTTCTGTGTACATTCTTGACAGCAGTAACTTTTGCATTTATTACTTGCTGCTTTGGATGAATGGTTTGGGTCTTGAACATTTATTATTATTATTATTATCCTTTTGAATGTCTTAAACTTTTGTAGTTACGTGAGTACATTGCCTTCAGTGAATCAAATTAGAGTTTGGAAGTTAAGGAAGTTATGTTTAATGAGATTGTAGAAAAGTGTTGCTCAGGGACATTTCATACTCTAATAATTTAGATTTTTATTCCTTTATAAAACCTAGTGATAATTTCTCAATAATGCAGTAAAAATTTTCATAAACATAAGAGAAGTGGTGTCTATTCTCTTCAGTTCTTACATAAACACATTTTTAAAATACAAAGCACAGGAAAGAATTTGATTTCTGTGAGTTGGGCTGAGACCAATAAACAGCACGTTATGAAAATCAAAGCTAGTTGTCTCGTGCTGTCATAGCTGATGAAAGGATATGGCTTCTCTTTACTGGGGCCCCTGTTGACAAGCTTCTAACTTGAACTCAGTAAAGGAAAATAATAGACATAGAATCTAAGGTCAAAGAGAAAGTAGATTACTAATATGAGTACATAGTCCGCAAGATTTCATATTTGTGCATTTTTGTGAGAAATAACCAGGCTTCTATATTCAGCAGATCCTGAAGTGCATTCTCTGGACTTCAAAGACATGGTCTTCTCCCAGGATCTCACAAACTAATGGGGAAAAATAAGATTACATCCATTCCTCTAATAATAAGCAAAAAAAAATGGCTGTGTCGACCTGAATAACAAATAAGGAGGAGAGGCTCTAAATAAAAAAAAAATGAGTTTGCACAAGAATAAGCAAGAGATGAGTAAATCCAAGGACAGGTGCCTCAGTGAACTATGGTAGCAGAGCACAGGTGTAGCCAAACAGGCAAAGGAAAAGAGAAGTAGGGATAAAGGCAAAATGAGGATGGTTATATAAGTTGTTTTGAGACAATAAGCCTTGGTTACAAAGATTAACAGTCCCAGGTTGGCCAGGCAGTGACCAGACAGATGTACTCACAGTGGTCACCTTGGTGCAAGGTTATAGTTAAGTAAACATCCTGCATAGTTCTTATTAGTCACTAAATTGTTTATGAGCCCCTGACTACACTTGTCCAGCGGTGACTCCAGCTCAACTCTCCTAGCTACAACAGGAACAGTATCCGCCATGACGCTTGAGAAGCTCCGAGGAAAAGAATGTGAGGAGGAATTCAAGCAGAGGCGCACACTGAGTCGAGCCTTAAAGAACGAATATTTCTCTTGATAAGCATGAACATGTGGCTCCCCAGGTAGATGGTGACATTTAAATGTGGCAATAGAAAGCCCGAGAGTCTGTGCAGAGCGTGAGCGTCGCTAAAAGTCACAAGTGGGAGCCGGACGGCGGTGATGCCTGCTGCCACAGAGAGGGGGACAGTGCTACCCACGAGGGTAGAGGGAGGAAGGATGTGGCTTTCCATCACAGCTTCACTCTGGACAGCCAAGGAGCTGTCAGGAAATCGGAGGGACTGTTTTCAAAACCTGCACAAGTGGGGAAGACAGGGTTGTTGAACAAAGAATAAAGGACGCTGCTGAAGAGCATATGCCCTTTAACAAGAAGTGCTGACTGTCAGGGAACATGGCCTTCTGGTATATTAGCTCGAGTTGGCTGAGTTAAGAATCTGTGCCTTGTTAGAAGCAAAAATGTAAACAAGATCAAACATCATTTACATGAAATGTTTTATTCAGCTGAATTTTCCCTGAAATTCAAATCGTCTGGAGAAAAGAAAAAAAACAACAATGGAAGACTGTTAACGAAGTCAAAATTTTATAAGATCCCTACATAGTCAGGTATAATTCTGCAGTTGTGGGTAAAGAGCCACTTGTTCATGTTCTGTCCAAACTACCTATCCTCTAGAACAGGCACAAAGAAGCCCATAAGAATCCTAAAGGAATGATTGCAAGAAATATGTGGATTTATCTGTGTTATCATGTAGAAATAGGTTTGGATAAATGTGAAAGAAAAGTACATTTTTTTCATTAACAAAGAAAAGAGAAGCCAGCTGTGGTGGCGCGCTCCTGTAATCCCAACCCAACAGTAACCCCAGCACTCAGGGAGGCAGAGGCAGGTGGATCGTGTATCTGTATGAGTTGGAGGCCAGCCTGGTCTACAAAGTGAGTCCAGGACAGCCAAGGTTATACAAAGAAACCCTGTTTCAGAGGGGAAAGAAGAAGAAGAAAGAAAAAAAGAGAAGAGAAGGAAAGAGGTATTTTTAGTCTATGCTGATTTCACAAGCTACCACCCTCCTGTTCCACTACCCTGACAATGTGACTCTCCTAGAGACAATGGACAGTACTGTGCATGTAGAGCCAAGCTGTCCATGGAACACTGTGCAGCCCTACTGTAAACTCATGATTCCCTAACAAGTTAGTGCCCACAGCCTTTCGCTCACAGCAGGGTTCTGGCATCACCCATCTAGAATCATCATCTTTGCATTGTCGGCTAAAGGGCTTTTCATGGAAGGTACTCTCAATCAGGGCCACTTACACAAAACAAGCTAACAGAATAATTCCCTGGTGCAGCAAAGCCTTCAAATAAGAAACAGGGTCAAGAGACAGGAAGGGCCATGGTAGCAGTCAGCCTTTGCAAAGGGTGTGCTCCTCATAGTGTGCTATGTGGTTTCATGCAGGATAGCATCCTCCCTTTTCTCCGCTAATCCAATTAAACAACTGCTTAGAGAGAAGCATCCATAAACAATGTGCAATGGAGAGACTGTGATGGTCACAACACCACAGGATGTGAAATCACCTGACAGACATATGCGTGGGCATACCTCTGCAGCTCTTTCTTGGGTAGGTTAAGTGGAATGGGAAGATCTACTGGAAGCCTCATTCCCAGAGCTTAATTCCTGAAGTGCACACTGGAGAAAGCCTGCTGACTGTGAGCATCTGTTGTTCTCTTCCTGGCTACAACTGGCGAAAATGCTCAATCCCCATCCACAAAGGCAAAGAGGATGGACATCAGAAGAAGGAGAAAACAGGGAACAAGTTAGGAGCCTGCCACAGAGGGCCTCTGAAAGGCTCTGCCCTACAGACTATCAAAGCAGATGCTGAGACTTATGGCCAACTGTTGGGCAGAGTGCATGGAATCTTATGAAAGTGTTGGAAATAGTAAGATCTGGAGAAGACAGAAGCCCCACAAGGAGAGCAACAGAACCAAAAATCTTGGCACAGGGGTCTTTCCTGAGACTGCTATTCCAACCAAGTAGCATGCATGGAGATAACCCAGAACCCCTGCACCGATGGAGCCCATGACAGTTCAGTGTCCAAGTGGGTTCCATAGTAATAGGAACAGGAACTGTCTCTGACATGAACTAATTGGCCTGCTCTTTGATCACCTCCCCCTGAGGAGGGAGCAGCCTTACCAGGCCACAGAGAAAGACAATGCAGCTACTCCTGATGAGACCTAACAGACTAGGATCAGAAGGAAGGAAAAGAAGACCTCCTCTATCAGTGGACTTGGGGAGGGGCATGCAGTGGAGAAGGAGGAAGAAGGAAGGGTTTGGGAGGGCAGGAGGGAGGGAACTACAGGGGGGATACAAAGTAAATAAAGTGTAATTAATTTTAAAAAAGTATATTAAAAAATGTGAACAGATGCCTCAAACTCCAGCTGCCTTGATTCCCTACCACTACCATGATGGACTGCACCTTGAACTGAGAGCCAAAATAAGGCCTTTCTCCCTTAGGTTAACTTTGTCAGGTGATCTCATGACAGTAACAGAAAAGTAAATGAGGCAATGATCTGAATTTTCTTTCTGACACTCCAGTGACTACTTGGTTAGAAAAAAAAAGAAGGAAAAATAGAAACAAAACTTAGGAAAAAGATGAATCACATACTCACCATACTTTATCAAATTTACATACTCATCAAATCACCTACTTTACATACTTTGTCAAATCACACACTCATGACACTTTATCTCTTCCTAGGAAGAGTCCATCTTACCTTCTAAAAGAGTGGTTAAGGGATGGAGAGATGACTCAGTAACTAAGAGCACCTGGTGCCCTTCCAGAGGACCACAGTTTGGTCTCCAGCACCCACTCCAGCTCCAGGAAACCCAGCACCCTCTTCTGGCAGCCACAGGTACCCACACATGTGTGCACAGACACACAGACAGAGAGAAAGAGAGACAGAGAGAGAAGGGAAGAGGGGGAGAAATAAAAACAAATAATTAAACTTACAGGCTGGAAAGATATCTGAAAGGAGCCTGTGCTGTACAACAAATGATCTCGGTTCCATGCCTGGAGCCCATGTAAAATGGTACGAGGAAGAACTGACTCTGTCAAGCTGTTCTCTGATTGCCACACAAGTGCCGTGTGTATATGCACTCACACACACACCACTCCTCACAGACCACCCACAGTAACAGCAAGAGATAAAGGTACAAACTACCACGGAGTAAACCTTACCTAGTGATTAGAAAACTGAATGTTTTAAAATGATCGTGGACTGCAAGAAAGCCTGCTGTATCCATGTTAGCCTTTAGAAGAAAGAAAAATATGTTAGAGGTAGCCTCACCAGGAGCATTTATAGTTTCCTAAATAAGCTAGGTCACAAAGTCAGGAGGGTATGAATTCTGCTGCAAAAGTTGCAGACTAGGCCTAGTAAGTGTTTTTGTTTGTCTTGTTTTATTTTGTTCTTCCAGAACTGAAGAATAAACTCTGGGCCTTGTCCTTGCTAGGCAAACAGTCTACCTTGAGGTAAATCCCCAGCCCCAAACCTGTCTTAAAACTTGAATTCAAGGAAGGCCATAAATTTTAGAAGGGTTTGTTTGGTATTTATAACTTGCTTCATATCTAGGGAAGTGCATGGAGTGACACACAGTCCCTATCACCCAGTCTTGTACTGAAGAAGCTCACAAAATTTTTTTTGCCAATGATGGAACAGGCAATGTGTTGGATTCCATTGGACATTGAAAACATTGTTTGTTGAGTGAAAAACATATTGAAAGCTACATTGCCAAATTTCAAATTTGATAGTAAATATAGCTGAATTTTAGACAATTGCCTTATTCATCCATACTTATTCATATTTTTAATTCACCCACAACTATACAATAGTTTCTATAAAGCTGAACAATAAAAAGAAGACCACCATGGACCTACGAAAAGAATCTACTACCACCACTTTGCTAGACAAGCATAATCTCTGACAACATTTATATATTCTTCTATCCACAGATAAGTGTAGCCATCACCCTTCATCAAAGAAACCTTTATTTACACCAAAGGGAGGCCATCACAGAAGGCCACATTTAGACTCTACTCCGAGATCAGTGGATGAGAAGGACCCAACCCAATGAATACATCTGTATCACAGCTCCCACCCCTATGGCTCGGGGAACACCATAAGAGAGCGACCAGGAAAAGTAGAAAAGCCAGAATTACAGAAAGTCTGCTGTGGAACAGTCTCTCATAGAAAAGGCTGTGAAAACAAGACCTGCACAATGGCAATATTAATAGACAGGCCAATGCTGTGCATGGGGTCACACCCATTGACAAAAAAATCACAAGCAACTGCCCACTGCTGGGAGACAGAGAGTTAGACTCTCCCAGGGACGTGCCCCCTAATCAGTTGCCCAATACAAAGTGGGGAGCGCTGAAACCACATACACACAAGCAACAAAAACCAGACTCGCCAGTTTCTGTTTATATATGTGTGCATGTGTGTGTGTGTATAACAATTGTAATTAAAAAATAGGCTATCATTTTGAGAGAGGGTCATAGAAAGTGTTGGAGGGAGGGTACCTGGAAGAGGCTTGAGGGATGAAAGGGAAGGGAGAAGGCAATTTAATTCTATTTCAGTTTGTTTGTTTGTTTGTTTGTTTTTTATGTATTAAATGCTTTAGGGAAGAGGTTTTCTGTTTTTTGGTTTTTTTTTTTTAAGAAAAGAAAAGTTACACCACAATTCTTACATAAAATGACAACAGTTTAGTACAACACCAAAGAGGCCTGGAAGGGGAAGTCCTCCTCCTGGGGAGGATAGGTGACAATGCACCTTTACAGACTCTCCCATTTTAATGAGGGTCAGGTAAGCGCTGTAGAAAGGAGGTTTCATGCCATTAAAGAACAGAACGAGAATCTTCAAGTGAAGAATTTTAATACAATTCAGAAGAATATTGCGCGGAAAATCAGTCCTCCCACACAGCAACATAACCTTTCTCTAATGCTGGCCTACTTATCAGAATTGACAGGTGAGGGCAAGAGTAACGTGTCCTGCCAGCTTTCACAGTGGGAGCATTTCTGCCTCCCAACGTCTGAAGGACCCCTCCCCGGGAACTATGGCCACTCTTTCAGGGTAGCTCTTGGTGGCACTTCACCTCTGAGATGCTTCTGAGCAGCTTTTCATGCCTGTTCCTCTGTTCCTCTTGTGAATTCTGAGAAGGTGTTCTTCAGCTGTCCTTTCTGCAGATCTGCCTGCTGCCTGTAAACTCTGCCCTCTTCTCCACGTGTCTCTTCTGCACTTTCCTTCCATTTGCTTTTCTTAGCCCTCCTACTTTGATTATATAATGTAGGAGTGTAGCCTTTGATGACCTTTGATTTCTGTCTTGCTTACAGGTCATACTTAATTACACACCAGGAATAACTATAACCAGTGTCTACCTGCTCTGGACAAGAACAATCTCTAAGATCTATGACTTTCAAATCCTTGTACAAATATCCTTATTCAATATAGGTGTTCAAAAATATCACTACCCTGAGTAATTCAGAACACTTAGCTTAAAGACATAAGTCATTCTATCTGTGTTCACACAGCTGGAGTGATAAAGGACACAACCATTTTTTCTTTCTTTTTGGAATGCTGCCTTCATTCACTTTCAGTTCCACAACAGAGGTTTGAGAAAGTTATTGACCCATGACCCAACTGCTAGGCTTCCAGGTGACCTACATTTTAAACTTAAGACCAGTGAACCAATTCACAAATTGGATTGGCAAGACAGTATTAAAACATGACCCAGGAGGCAAGCCTCTCTGGAAGTAAATTTTCTTAGTGCGTTTGCAATTATTAGTCTCATGGCTGCAGCAGCAGCTCCCCCAACAAGGAACTGAAGAGACCTTTTTGAAGAAAACAAACACACTCCCATTCCCAGAGGCTCTATCTGTCCCTCTGTCCATGAGGTTTTCCCTTGAACCCTGGCTCACACTGCACACCGCCTGACACCTCCAATGTCTGACTCTCTTGCAGCTTCCTCCTTCTTTCTAGCCTTTTCAGATTGCCGAAAAGTCTCCTAATGTATCCCATCTCATACTCCATCTATTATTACATCTATTGCTTGTTGTGTTTCTTGCTAGTGTATATACTCTACAGAAAGTCTTTGCTTTGCTCATGATATACAAATGCACACAAAAAGACTACAACCGTTCCCTACAACAGTGGGTCCTCAAAAATGTAAAGCAGTGATTTGAAATGTTCCCTTCAGGAGTAATTCTGTGCTGATGAGATTGGTGAAAAGCCTTACGTGGAACTCCTAAGGGAATAACCTAGGAAGGTTAAAGGGATTAAACAAGACCCCCAGCAAGGAAAAGTGTGCATTTGTGCTTATGTAGAATCTCAGGCAAGAAATAGAAAAGCAAGCAACAACAATGAAACCTTCACAGGCTGGAGAGATGCCTCAGTGAGTAAAGCAGTTGTCATACTAACATGAGATTCAAAGTGCGGCTCTCCAGAATCCAAACAAAGCAGTGCCTTGGTACAAACTTATTCCTGAGATGGCCAGTAAGGACCCAGGACAGTCAGCACAGAGACTGGGGTAGTTTATATCAATCACATTCTTTGAAACATAAGCAGAGAGAAAAACCAGTTTGGCTTACTAACTCTGATTACCTTTCCTAATTTCTGAACACTGCTCTATGCGGTTTCTGCCTTGAAACTTCCACCTGACTGACTGACAGGAGGAAGGAAGTAAAGGAACCTGGGAGCTCTTCGCTGTCCTTTTCTCAGAAGTGGAGAAGCAGCCCCTCAGCCATGAGCATCCAGGAATCCATGTAACTCTCACTTCTGACATCTCTGAGCCCTCCGCTAGTGGGAGGCAACAGAGATGCTGGATCTTATTTGTGTCAGTTTGGCCTCAAGCATCAGAATACCTTATCAGAGGCTAGCAGAAGTGAGAAGAAGTAGATATTAAGACATAATGCAGCCTTCAATCTTGAATCTGCCAGTGGGGGGTGGGGGGTGTCTTTAAAAGCTTCCCTACCTTCTAAACTGTCTCAAAAGTCACCGGTCATGATACTACCACCAAGAGGAATGCACTGTGTGCCTAAGGCACCTCTGATAGGGAATGAAACCATTCTCTGTAAGTATCAGGGCGAATCAGGTATCGCTAAGGAAAAGTGAGCTCCCAAAAAGCAGGTTGGCTGCAGTGTCCTCCTCTGTGGCCTAGCAATGCTGCTCCTCCTGATAAGCTGTGGTCAGATGGAAGGGGAGAAGGACCTCCCGGATCAGTGGACTTAGAGAGGGACAGGGAGGAGATGAGAGAGGGAGAGTGGGATTGGGATTGGGAGGGAATGAGGGAGGGGGCTACAGCTGGGATAAAAAGTAAATAAACTGTAACTGACATAAAAAAATAAAAATTTAATTAAAAAAGAAGAAGAAGGAGGAGGAGGAGGAGGAGGAGGAGGAGGAGGAGGTTGGGATGTTCCAGAAAGCACTGAGTCCTTTGGGGTATTGTAGGAAATATTGATGTGCAAATTTTAGGAGATCTCTCATCGCACATCTAAACAGGCACACACCCACACTACAATTAAATTCAGAGCTCATTTTCCTGAACTCACAGAAGGGATATAAAAAGCAGAGACAGGAGGCGATCTAAATTGGATACTGTTTCCCTCATGCCTTTTAAAGACTGTACCTCCCTGGGATTTTTCCACCTTTACAACCAGTTTTCCATAACTCGAGACTGTTTGCCTCCATATTTTTGGCCTTGAATGTAGTGGAAGTAGAAAACAAACAAAAACAAAACAAAACAAACAACAACAACAACAACAACAAAACAATTAGTGTCTTTTGAACCTGCCAGAAACTTGAAGACAATGTTTCTATTACCGTAGGCCCTAAAGATGATAAAACCTCCACTACATTTTAATTTCAGACTAAAACGGCACACAGAAAAGCAGATAAAGGAAAACAGTGTGAGACAGGGACAAATACAAACTATTTGGCCACCTATGTTCTCAGATCATTCACTGAGTACCAGGGAATGGAAACAGATCATTATATATTTAAGGATAGAAGTATGACAAAGCATCTAGACAAGGTTGTTTTCTTTTTAAGTAAGCAGATAATGCGTTAAAGATAAGGATTCTGAAATATTTTCCTAAAGGCTGATGAGATGTCATCCAGAAGAAACTTTGGATAAGCTAATTATATGCGTTTTCCTTCAAGAGGTGAATTTTCAGTTGGCCACAAAAGCAATATAGAGCTGTAGCTAATAAGGAGGAATGAAGAAGATGTGGAAATTAAGTCCCATGATGAATAGTTAAAGGTGTTGGATGTATTAAAATCACACTCTCCCTACCAACTACATAAAACTAGGTCCTGGTTCCTATTCTTCTAGCCACCAACTCTCTAACATTAAGAAAAATATCCCGTCCTGTGATCTGTGTCCTGACTTTTTAATTAATTAGATTTTCTTTTATCTTGAAATCAGCTGAAATTAATGGGCAAACCATACAGAAGCCCCTAGGACACAGCCAGTCCTGAAGACTTCTCTGCAACACATATAAACTAATGAGGGGCTGTTCTTTCTCTGCCAAACTCAGGCCAAAAATATTGACATTTGTCTTAGCTCTACATGTGTATGAAAGAGAAATAAACGTATTAAATTTTCTTTAGCACATTTCTCAGTTATTCTGTTTTGCTATTACAATTGCTGATGAGTTCCTATTCCAAATTCATGGTTAAATTTTATCACATGGATGTGTATATAGGAGAAGTATACTATACACAGAGTTTAGTACTTCCCAAGGTTTCAGCCATCCAGGAGGCAGCTTAAAAAGTGTCCCCCATGATAAAGTAAGGACTACTGTATTTCTTTTTCATTATTCTTTACTTTAAAAACTTCCATAGTGTTTAAGCCATAACTTTTCAATATGTCTTAGGGGAAGGACGCTGAAACATATATGTTCCTATGAACCATGTTGAGCACAGTGGTATATGCCTATCATCTCAGAGCTTGAGAGATAGTGGCAAGAGGACCCAGAGTCAAAGTCTGGCTCTCGACATAGAGAATTTGAGGCCAGTCAAGACTCCATGAGTCTGTGTCTCAGGAAAAAAAAAAAAAAAAAGGAAATCAATGAGTTTCAGGTGTTTGCAGAACAAGCATTTGTGTGAAGTGTGTGACATAAAAGGTTCTAAGGCCCTCTCTCCATGTTCATTGAGATTTTTTGTTGTTGTTCTAACTTCTCATCTAACTCTTTTATTATTCAGATTTAAAAATGGAAGCAGTCTAATGGTTTAATACCGTGCACCAACTGTGCCCGGTAACCACTCATTATGGCCTAAAACCAAGAGCACCGAGGGTCTCACACCCAGCAGGCTGATTTTTCAAAGGGATGGAAGTATTTGGGAAAGACCTGCGCCACACAGCCCTTGGCAGGTCAGCCACTACCCAGTGAGAAGCTGGGGCTTTCAGGCTGGATACCTAGAAAGCCAGCCTAGGAAACAGAAAGCACCAAGTCTGCATTAGAAAAAATAGAGGGTCATAAGACAAAATCTCCTTCCTTTACGGTTTCACCAGGGACTACCTTGTATGGACACAATGCATTTTTGAACAGGTTGCCATGAGCTAACAGGCTCCATAAACAAGAGTGTTGATTTTGATGTAAACAAAAACCAACAACAGCATCAGGAAACAGAATTTGGGCTTTTCATTGCTCTGCCCCAATATCTGAGAAAAAAATTTAAAAACCACAAAAAAGTAGAAAATATTTATCTGGGCTCATGGTTTGAAAATATCAGCCCATGGTCAGATGGCCATGCCATCTCTGTGCCTGGATAAGGCAGAACATCATAAGAAAGTGCAGAGGGCAAGTTTGCCCACCTGATGGTGACTGAAAGCAGAGAGGAGAGGCAAGCAGAACAGATATGTCCTTCAAAGCTATGCCCAGTACCCTGCTGTTTCTAGGGAGGCTTCTCATCCTAAAGGTTCCAAATCCTCCAAAAGTAGTGTCAAGACTCTAGCACATGAATTTATGGAGGATGGTTCATAGTCAGACGGTCAAATATTGGAGTCTGTGGCATCATGCCCATAAGGAAACCAACCATGCTGTAGGTCTGACTTCTCCTTCTAGGTAAGAACACACAGTCCTGGAGGTGACCTAAATTTACAAAGTCAAGTTTTGGAAATTTTTTCAGAAAATTATCTAATGCTAGATTCCTCCCAAAACGAATCCAATTGGTTACTTAATCAATTGGTTAATGGGTCAGCTAGTCCTATTAGGTAGTGAATCATTAATTGTTCTCAACTTTTCTTTCAGTGTTTTAAAATGTCAACTGCAGTGTATAACTGAATGAGCATGGTAGCCCAGTTGGCACGAATTTGCCTTAGCTCTCTTGGCTCTCTCTGAAGGAGAGGATATTTGCAAATTGGTGAATGGTGAAAGGCCCCTTTTGTTTTGCTTTTTATCTATGCTTAACCTTACCAATAACCTAAATTCCAGAAAGTATTTTCAACATTTTTCTAGGTCATGGTTGTTGACAGTAAAATGAAGCTATAAGCAGATACCCCTTGAACATGGATAAACAAATCAAAATGTGATAGGTTGTTTTTTTTTTTTATTCCTAATACAAAGGACAAGGATTCTGAGAAGGTCTGTGAGCCAATACAAAGGCAGAACTTCTTCCTTCCAGAAGATTCTCTATGTTAATTCTTTGGCTTAATATAAAACTGCTCTCATCCCATCACAACTTTCTGAATATGCTTATTTGTAAAGGGAAGATATACAAATGAAAATGTATCCTCTAATACATTCATCTTATAAACAACATACCAAGATGTTCTATGCCAGAAGAAATAAAATCAAGCAATTCCAAACTATACCAGGTCATTCAGTCTCAGAAATGTTGCTGCAAAAGCAAAAATTGAATTAGGTTTAGGCCATTTTGCAGGGCCTCAGCTGGCTGCACCAAAGCAAGCAGCAAGCTCCTGCCAATTCTGCCTGATCTATATAAATTGTATTTCTAATCACTTGACTAGAATTTGCAACAAGAACGGGTCTGGGTTATTACTGAACAGATACAGGCTCAGTCTGCCTTACTTACAGGTAGAAACCAGTTTTGGAGGCTCTTGGCCAGACAGAAACTCTTGAGACACAACAAGCCAGAATGCTAATCAATTAAGGTCCTTAACTCCACCCGGAAAACATTCAGTTCAAGTTGTCAAAATACTTGAAAGTATAAATCAATTCTGTGCAAGAACCTCTCTTTAAAAAAACCATTTTATTAATTCTCTTAGAATTTTGTACAATGTATTTTGAGCATAGTCACTCCCCAACTTCTCCTTTTACTGCACCCTCAGCCTTCTCACCCGATTCTGAGAAACCTTTTTCTGTTCCAGTTTATGTTGCTCAGTTAGTGCTGGGATTGGGGTCTCCCTGTGCACTGGGTTTTCTATCAGGGGTCACCTCATGAAAGAACACTGCCGCTCCCTTTCCAGCAACTATCAAATGCTAACAGCTTCTCAAAGGGATAGAATTGTGTGTCCAACTTCCCTGCTCTGGCTGGAGCTGTACTAGACTCTCTTAATAGTCTTATATTGTTACACCTTTCTGGTGTTTCCAAGGAAGCCACAATGCACATTGAAGATGTGCACTGTTCATTTTTGTTGTTGCTGTTGTTTCATGGTATAGTTTTTTCAGTGGAGTTGCATTGAGCAACTATACTGTCAATAGTCCAGCAACTAGAAGGAGCTAAGGAATTCTCAGATAGCTACTGAAACATGATTTGGGGATCTATTTCCAGAAGCTATTGGCATCTGAATTGGTAGGAAAAGTACGCAGCCTATTAATGTGAGCAGCAATCGTGGAATATATGTAGACCCAAAAGCGAATACAAAGGTGAAAGGAGGATAGGTGAATTCCCTCACTCATGGAGCCGGGACACCTATATGGCATTGGTTATCACCACTCCAGGTTCTCAGACCGTTAGCCCCAATTTGAGACTTACAACCCCAATCCCTCGGATTCCTGGGACTGTAGATTTGCAATGAATTACTCCCAGATTTTCTGGTTCTCCAAGATCCAGATAGTACTTTGTGGGAATTCTCAGCCTCTGTAGCCTAGTTAGCCAATTCTCTCTTCTAAGTGTCCATATGCGGATAGACAGGTAGATGTTAGATAGATAGATAGATAGATAGATAATAGATAGATGATAGACAAATAGGTGATACAGACATATGTAAATAGATACATAGAACATAGATAAATAGATAGATTAAAATATAGAAATAGACAGACATATACATAGTTGACATGTATGGGAGTGCCTGAGGAGGTCAAGATAGAGTGTCAGATCCCCCTTAATCTGGGGTTGCAGATGGTTCTGAGTTACCCAATAGGAATTCTCAGTCCTGAACTCAGGTCCTCTGGAAGAGCAGCAAACAATAGTAACCACTGAGCAATCTCTTCAGCACCCCCAATTTTTTTCAAAAGAATTTTCTAGCCGGTGTGGTAGTGCATGCCTATAATCCTGAAATTTGGGCAGAGCAGCTGGGTGTGCAGTTCAAGTCCATCCTGGATAATAATAAGTTCCAAGTAAGGCTGAGATGCATAAGATTTTGTCTCAAGGGGAAAAAAAAAGAATTTTCCAATCCTCATATATGTACAAAGTAGCTATGATTCTCCTTTTAGGCTGAAGTTGGAAAGATCTAGACTGCTGTAGTCCTCTATTCTTTCTATTCTTAATGTGAGCCAAACAGTAAAGCATCTGTGAAATTTTATACTTTTTACTACTCATACTTTTCATAGGCTCATGAAGATGCCAGTGAGATCAGCTTTAGTAATATACCTTAGCACAATAAATCCAATATTTCACCCTTTCAATGTGACCAGTATGAAACCATTAATAAGAAATTTTGCATTCTTCATGTTCTCCCAAAGCTTTGAAAGTTGGTGTCTGTTTTCCACGTCTTTCTCACTGAACTGGTTGCATAGTGAAGTCTCCATTGTCATGATGTGTCGAGGGGTTATTGATCTGCACTGAGCTAAGCTAGTGTTATCACCAGTGTACAATTGTACACACAGACACACATAGACACACGCACAACCATACATGCAAACCTCATTCTCTGTATCAGCATCCACAACATGAGGCAGGAGGCACTTCACTGCGCTCACTTAAAGAAATGACAGGAGGTACTGAGACAGTCTATTCTCAGGGGCTCCCTAGGCAGCCTGCCTAACCTAATCAGCAAGCCCCATGCCAGTGAGAGACCCTGAGTCAAAAACAAGGTGGACAGCAACTGAAGTTGATCTCTGGTCTCTACATGCACACACACACACACCAGTACATTCATGAACTTCATACATGAACATGTATGCATGCATGTGCCCTAAAAACAATGAAAATGGGAATGCACATGTGTTAGTATGTGCTTACATTTCCAATGTGAGAAGGACTCCTGAAAACTAGTACATGTGAATTTAGTAAACTCTATTATTTAGTATTTCGTACAACAGTAAATTCTCCCTACTGGTGGGCAGCAGAGGGGAATAATGGAAGGAGGAACATGGTTTTTAGCCATGTGACATTAATACTTTCTTTTCTACTTTACATCCTGAAAATTGGCCATTTCATGAACTTAAAGTTAGCCTGTTTTTGCTAATTCTATTATTATATTTTGAGTTTTCTGGACTCATTCAGTAATGCTCCTTTGAGGAACTTGCATTATAAAAGGTAAAAATCATAAGTTAAAGCATTTTGCTGTTATACTTCTTATGTTCCAAGTTCATAAGTGCATGAAAGGTGTGTGCCTTTTTAGTGTCTATAACAGTTCCTTGATACAGGAAATACAAATGTATTTCTGGTTTATGGATTTTTCACAGCAACCATTAAAATACAAGACACATTAAAAACACTTTTAGGCAGGGTAAATTTGGGTCAAAGGTTTTGTGGGTTGGTTGTTGTTTCCCTCACTCCACTGGATGTCCTGCCTGGATATTGGAGATGGCCTCTTCCGTCTCCATATCTCTCAGCTACAGTCGCCCTCATATCCTCCCAGCCTACCCTGACCCAGGTCTCAAGCTTGTCCCAGAAATGTTGTCCCCCCATAGGTTCCCCCCTCTCTTTCTCTCTCAGCCCTCTCACCTCCCACTCTCACTCTCCCCAAACCCAATCCCCACCTTGGTTCTCCTCCCCACCCCCTCTTCTACCCAGTTCCCTCTCCATCCACTTCTGATGTCTATTTTCTTTTCTTCTGAGTGATATTCAAGCATACTCCCTTGGGGCCTCCTTGTTACTTAGCTTCTTTGGGTCTGTGGATTGTAGTATGGTCATCCTAGACTAATATCCCTTATAAGTGAATACATACCATTTGTGTGTCTTTCTGGGTCTAGGTTACCTCACTCAGGATGATCTTTTCTAGTTCTGTCCATTTGCCTGCAAATTTCCTTTTTTTTAATAGCTGAATAATATTCCATTGTGTAAATGCAGCACAAGATGTACAAGGATAAAGATGGTTCAGAGATTGAGGGAATGGCCAACCTGTGACTGGCCCAACTTGAGACCCACCCCATGTGAGAGAGCCAACCCCTGACGCTAGTAATGATACTCTGCTATGTTTGCAGACAGGAGTTTAGCATACTTCTCCTCTGAGCCACCTCACCCTTCCATGGATTGAAACAAATGCTGAGTCCGAGGGCCAAACATTAGGCAGAGCTCAGAGAATCTTGTGGAAGAGTTGAAAGAAAGATAGAGGTAAAAAGCAGAGAAAACTATCCAAATCAGCAAAATCAGAAATGAAAAAGGGGACATAACTACAGACACTGAGGAAATCCAAACAATTATTAGGTCATACTACAAAAGCCTATATGCCACAAAATTTGAAAATTTAAATGAAATGGATAATTTTCTTGACAGATTCCATCTACCAAAATTAAGTCAAGATCAGGTAGACTGAACAGCCCTATATCCCCCAAGGAAATTGAAGCAGTCATTCACAGTCTCCCCTCCAAAAAAAGCCCTGGACCAGATGGCTTCACCGCAGAATTCTACCAGACCTTCAAAGAAGTGCTAACACCAATTCTCCTCAAACTATTCCACAAAATAGAAACAGAAGGAACACTACCAAACTCATTCTATGAAGCCACAGTCACCTTGATACCTAAACCACACAAAGATACAACAAAAAAAGAGAAATTCAGACCTATCTCTCTTATGAACCTTGATGCAAAAATACTCAATAAAATACTTGCAAACCGAATCCAAGAACACATCAAAGATATAATCCACCATGACCAAGTAGGCTTCATCCCAGGCATGCAAGGGTGGTTCAACATACGGAAATCCATCAATGTAATCCACCACGTAATCAAACTGAAGGAGAAAAACCACATGATCATCTCCTTAGATGCTGAAAAAGCATTTGACAAAGTCCAACACCCATTCATGTTTAAAGTCTTCCAGAGATCAGGGATACAAGGCAACATACCTAAAGAGAGTAAAGGCAATATACAGCAAACCTATAGCCAACATCAAACTCAATGGAGAGAAACTTAAATCAATCCCACTGAAATCAGGGACAAGACAAGGATGCCCATTGTCTCCATATCTCTTCAACATAGTACTTGAAGTCCTAGCCAGAGCAATAAGACAACTAAAGGAGATCAAGGGGATACAAATCGGAAAGGAAGAGGTCAAAGTGTCACTATTTGCAGATGATATGATAGTATACATGAGCAACCCCAAAAATTCAACCAGAGAACTCCTCCAGCTGATAAACACCTTCAGCAAAGTGGCAGGATACAAAACTAACTCAAAAAAATCAGAAGCCCTCTTGTATACCAAAGACAAAATGGCCGAGAAAGAAATTAGGGGGAAAAAAACACCCTTCACAATAGCTGCTAATAACATAAAGTACCTTGGGGTGACTCTAACCAAGCAAGTGAAAGACCTGTTTAAGAAAAACTTCAAGTCTCTGAAGAAAGAAATCGAAGAAGATATCAGAAGGTGGAAAGATCTTCTGTGCTCATGGATTGGTAGGATTAACATTGTGAAAATGGCCATCCTGCCAAAAGCAATCTACAGATTCAATGCAATTCCCATCAAAATACCAACTCAATTCTTTACAGACCTTGAAAAAAAGATTCTCAGCTTCATATGGAGAAAGAAAAAACTCAGAATCTCCAAAACGATCCTGTACAACAACAGATCATCTGGAAGTATCTTCATCCCTGATCTCAAGCTGTACTACAGGGCAACAGTAATAAAAACTGCATGGTATTGGCATAGAAACAGAAAGGAGGATCAATGGAACCGCATAGAAGACCCAGAAATAAACCCACACACCTATGAATACTCGATTTTTGACAAAGAAGCCAAATCCATTCAATGGAAAAAAGACAGCATCTTCAACAAATGGTGCTGGACCAACTGGATGTCTACATGCAGAAAAATGAAAATAGATCCCTATTTATCACCCTGCACAAAACTAAAGTCCAAGTGGGTCAAGGAGCTCAACATAAAACCAGGTACTCTAAATCAGTTGGAAAAAAAATTGAGGAACAGCCTAGAACTCATTGGCACAGGAGACAACTTCCTGAACAGAACACCAACAGCACAGGCTCTAAGAGCAACAATCAATAAATGGGACCTCATGAAACTGAAAAGCTTCTGTAAAGCAAAAGACACTGTCATCAAAACAAAATGACTGCCTACAGATTAGGAAAGAATCTTCACCAACCCTTTATCTGACAGAGGGCTAATATCCAGTATATATAAAGAACTAAAGAAGCAGAAAAGTAAGAAACCAAGTAATCCAATTAAAAATGGGGAACAGAGCTAAACAGAGAATTCTCGACAGAGGAACATCGAATGGCAGAGAAACACTTAAAGAAATGCTCAACCTCATTAGCCATGAGGGAAATGCAAATCAAAACAACCCTGAGATCAGAATGGCCAAGATCAAAAACTCAAATGACAACACATGCTGGAGAGGTAATGGTGAAAGGGGAACCCTCCTCCATTGCTGGTGGGAATGTAAACTGGTACAACCACTTTGGAAGTCAATCTGGCACTTTCTCAGACAATTAGGAGTAGTGCTACCTCAAAACCCAGCTATACCACTCCTAGGTATATACCCAAAATTTGCTCAAGTACACAACAAGGACATTTGTTCAACCATGTTTGTAGCAGCTTTATTTGTAATAGCCAGAACGTGGAAACAACCCAGATGTCCATCAACGGAGGAATGGGTACAGAAATTGTGGTATTTTTACATAATGGAATACTACTCAGCAATCAAAAAGGAGGAAATCATGAAATTTGCAGGCAAATGGTGGGATCTAGAAAAGATCATTCTGAGTGAAGTATCCCAGAAGGAGAAAGACAAACACGGTATATACTCACTTATATAGACCTACAAGATATGATAAACATAATGAAATCTACACACTTAAAGAAGATAATCAAGAAAGCAGACATGGGCAAAGATCATCAATCCTCATTTAAAAAGACAAATGGGATGTGCATTGAAAGTATGACAGGAGTCTACCGCAAAGGGCATCTGAAAGACTCTACCTAGCAGTGTTTCAAAGCAGACACTAAGACTCATAACCAAACCCTCAGCAGAGTGCAGGGAATCATATGAAAGAAGGGGAGTTAGTATGATATGGAAAGGATAGGAGCTCTACAAGGACCAAATATATCTGGGCACAGGGTCTTTTCTGAGACTGACACTCAACCAAGGACCATCTATGGATATAACCTAGAACTTCTGCTTGGATATGGCCCATGGTAGCTCAGTAACCAAGTAGTTTTCTTAGGTAAGGGGAACAAGGACTATTTCTAACAGGATCTCAAGGCCAGGCTCTTTGACCTCCCCACGCCTCCCAGGGGAGGAGCAGTCCTGTTAGGCCACAGAGGAGGACTTTGCAGCCAGCCCTGAAGATACCTGATAAAACAGGGTCAAATGTGGACTTGGAAAGGGGCAGGGAGGAGACCAGGGAGGGAGTGTGGGGTTGGGGAGGGAATGAGGGAGCAGGATACAACTGAGACACAGAGTTAACAAAATGTAACTAATAAGAAAAATGAAATTAAAAAAACTGTAATTAACAAAAAAATAATAAAGAAAAAAGTATAAAAAAAAAAAAAGAAAGATGGAGGGACCTAGGGAGACAAGAACTCCACAAGAAAACCAAAAAGGCCAACTAATCTAGACCCACAGTGGCTCACAGAGCCTGAACGACCAACCAAAGAGCATGTATAGACTCGACCTAGGCCCTCTACATGTATGTAACTCATAGGCATCTTGGTCTTCATGTGGGCCGCCTAGCAAGTGGAGTAGGGGCTGTCTCTGACATGGATGAAGTTACCTGTTTTTGAATCATGTAACTTCCTAATCTTCCCAAGCTGCCTTGTCTGGCTTCAGTGGAAGAGATGCATTTTGTCCCAATGTGACTTGATGTTCTGGGGTAGGGTGGTACAAAGGTGGGGAACTCCCATTTTATTTTATTTTTTTAAAAAATCACTTTTACCTGCTTATCACGATCAATTTCCCAGGCTGATTGGTGGGCACAAGGGGGCCTAAGGCTGCGAGTCCCAGTCGCAAAAAAAAAAAAAAAAAAAAAAAAACCCACGGGGAAGGAAAGTTGCCACACTGCTCACGGGTCACCCAGTCTTTCCCTGGAAGGTCTCTCCAACCACTGCGGGTACCTGCCGCCATCACAACTGAGCTCCCGCCGCAGGCGGATAGCAGCTGCCTGCCCAGCTCAAAATCCCTACTCCCTCTTCGGAGGAGGCAGGAGGTGCCCAACAGAATCTGCCACAGACCACATTGTCTGAACCCCAACCCGAGATCCAGGCTGAGAGAACCCAATCCTTTCGGGCACTCCCCCAAGCGCCGCCATCACCCTGCCGCAGCAGAGCAGAAGGATAAAGAGGCACACAGCGGCTTCACCGTGCAGGAACTCCAGTGCTGGCGGCCGCTCCTAGCAAACAAACTACAGCTCAGGATCTGGGACTGTGGTCATCCTACGCATCCTGAGATTCTCCTGGGTCCAGCGCAATAAGATCTAGCAGCAAGTTCTATCACCGCCCGCCACCCACCCACCCCACCCCCCGGCAGAGAAACGCCGCCGGCTCAGGGCTCAGGATCCCACTGAGAAGCCCCAACCCCTGCTGGCACTCCCCTGAGAGCACCTCCATAAGCTCGCCCTAGCAGAGGAGAAGGTCAGAGGGGAAGGACAGAGAGGCAGCCTGCCAAGGACACAGCACTCTCTCTCCAGCGGCCCCTAGCAGAGAAACCCAAGCTCTGGATCTGAGGACACTCAACCCTACCCGGTACTCTCTTGGAATCAGCAAACATAGATTCTACTGCAAGGCTGCTTCTGGCAGAGAGATCTGGGCCCGGGATCTGGGATTGAATACACTCACCCTAACTCTTTCCCGCGCCACCCAGGGACCAGTCAACACAACCCCTCTTGGCAGAGGGAAAGAACAAAGAGGCAGCACACAGGAAAGGTGGACAACGAGTCCTGAGGCCACAGTGTCACAGAGCTGACTGTTACCCTACCCGTGCACTTCTGCAGGAAGACCAAAACTGAGAGTAGTGAGCAAGGGGAACCCCTGTGCGTTCCAACTGGTACTGCAAGAGAGTGAGTGAGCCTTCTAGGGAGAGATTGCCCCAGACCCAGGGCCCCCCCACAGAAGCAACCAGACGAGATCCCTGCCACCCACACTCCTAGTGTGGGCATCAGAGGGATTCTTGGGATAGCGACATTGAAACCTCTGCCTTGCAGGTCCACCAGGGTAATCCAGGCAAACAATCCCTGGATCTCAGTCAGAACTCCATAATAGTGGCTTGCAGGCCACTGCAATAGTCAGACAATCCGCGCATGCACACTGCGCCCGCTAAAAGCGCACGCGAATAGCGCCAGCGTCACATTCTTTACTTAGGCAAAACTGAAAACACAGTGCACACCCCCAAAGCAGTGAACCTCTCTCATCTTCCGAAAAAACAGTCCAGAAAACAGAAGGAGAGAATCATAGCCCAAACTACAATCTCGAGGAACAACCAATGAGGATTATAAATAACCAGATGGCTAGAGGCAGACATAAGAACACTCCCAACAAAAATCAGGACATAATGATCTCACCAGCACAAAAAAATGGACACTTCAATTCACTAGATATACAAGAAAACGACCTCAAAACTATGTTTCTCCAGCTATTAGAGGCCCATAAAGATGAAATGAACAAAGCCCTCAGAGAAATAGCCAAAGAAATCGAGACTAACCAAGAGGAAACAAATCGTGCACTCAGAGAAATGACCACGAAAATTGAGGCAAACAGAGAAGAAATGCACAAAGCTCTCAAAGAAATGTCCACACAAATGAAGGCAAATAAAGAAGAAATAAACAAAGCTCTCATAGAAATACAGGCAATTATACCCAAAGAAGTAGAGGCACAATTAGTGATACATAGAGAGGAAACGGACAAAAAAAATAGAAGCTGTCATTGAAAAGCAGGACTCCACATTCAAACAGATGAAGAAAATGGTGCAAGACATGAAAACAGAATTAGAATCAATAAAGAAAACACAAATAGAGAAAAACCAGGAGCTGGAGAACATAGAGAAAAGATCAGGAACTACAAAGGTAAGCATCACCAACAGAATACAAGAGATGGAAGAAAGAATCTCAGGAGCCGAAGATACACTTGCGGAAATTGACATGTCTCTCAAAGAAAAAATAAAATCAGAAAAGTTCCAAACACAAAACATCCAAGAAATCAAGGACACCATGAAAAGACAAAACCTAAGAATAATAGGAGTAGAAGAAAAAGAAGACATCAGGCTCAAAGGTCCGGAAAATATTTTCAAGAACATTATAGAAGAAAACTTTCCCAACTTAAAGAAGGAGATGGCCATAAACATACAAGAGGCCTACAGAACACCAAGTAGACTAGACCAGAAAAGAAATTCTTCACGTCACATCATAGTCAAAACACTGAACCTACAAAACAAAGAAAAAATTCTAAAAGCAGCAAGGGAAAAAGGCCAAGTAACATATGAAGGTAGACCTGTTGGGATCAGTAAGCAGGCACTTCTACAGCCAGCTCCAAGAAACCTGACAGATCAGTTATCAGGCATTTGTGAAGACACCCAGACCACCTGCTGACCACCTGGAACTACCTGTGCATGCTCTAAATCACCCTATAAAGAGAACAGGAGCCTCTCTCTCTCTCTCTCTCTCTGCCTCGTCTCTCTGCGACCCCTCTCCCCCTTCCCTTAATAAACCTCGTGGCGTGATTTGTGAACCCGTGTGTAATCTTCACATTCGCACGTTTCCTAACAAGACCTATCAGAATCACACCAGATTTCTCAACAGACACTATGAAAGCCAGAAGGGCCTGGACAGAAATCATACAGTCCTTAAGGGACCACAGATTCCAACCCAGACTACTATACCCAGCAAAACTTTCAGTCAACATAGACGGAGAAAACAAAATATTCCATGACAAAACCAAATTTAAACAATATCTACATAGTAACCCAGCTCTACAGAAGTTACTAGAAGGGAAACTCCAAACCAAAGAAAACAACTACATCGAAGGAAACAGAGGAAATAGATAACTACACAACAAAAAAACCCAAAAGAAGACAAGCAATGAAACTCAGTGACACCACCAACCCCACATCTAAAGTAAGTAACAATTGTTGGTCACTAGTTTCTATCAACATCAACGGACTCAACTCCCCAATAAAAAGACACAGACTAACAGAATGGTTGCAGAAACAGGATCCATCATTCTGTTGCATTCAAGAAACACACCTATGTAACAAAGATAAACACTACCTCAGAGTAAAGGGCTGGAAAAATGTCTTTCAAGCAAATGGTTCCAGAAAACAAGCTGGAGTAGCCATCCTAATATCTAATAAAATAGACTTTCAACCCAAGTTAATCAAAAAAGATAAGGACGGCCACTATATTCTCATCAAAGGAAAAATCCACCAAGAGGACATCACAATTTTGAATATCTATGCCCCAAATACAAGAGCACCTACATTCATAAATGAAACAATATTAAAGCTTAAATCACACATTGATCCTAATACCTTAATAGTGGGAGACTTCAATACTCCACTCTCACCAAGGGACAGATCAACTAGACAGAAAACAAATAGGGAAATAAAAACACTTACAGAGACCCTAAATCAAATGGACCTAATAGACGACTACAGATCTTTTCATCCAAACTCAAAAGAGTATACCTTCTTTTCAGCACCGTATGGAACCTTCTCCAAAATAGACCATATAGTTGGTCATAAAGCAAGCCTCAACAGATACAAAAAGATTGAAATAATCCCTTGTATTCTACTGACCACATGGACTTAAGCTGGACCTCAACAACAACAGAAATAACAAACAGCCTACATGCACATGGAAACTGAACAACTTGTTACTCAATGACAGCTGGGTTAAGGAAGAAATAAAGAAAAAAATTAAAGACTTCCTAGAATTCAATGAAAATGAAGGCACAACATACCCAAATTTATGGGACACATTGAAAGCAGTGCTCAGGGGAAAATTTATAGCACTAAGTGCCTGCAAGAAGAAATTCGTAACATCACATACAAACAACTTAATGGCCTAACTGAAAACCCTAGAAAAAAAAGAAGCAGATACACCCAAGAGGAGCAGAAGGCTGGAAATAATCAAACTCAGGGCTGAAATCAATCAATTAGAAACAAATAAAACTATTCAAAGAATCAATGAAACAAAAAGCTGGTTCTTTGAGAAAATTAACAAGATAGACAAACCCTTAGCCAAACTAACTAAAAAGCAGAGAGAATCTATCCAAATCAACAAAATCAGAGATGAAAAGGGTGACATAACTACAGACACTGAAGAAATGCAAACAATCATTAGGTCATACTACAAAAGACTATATGCCACAAAATTTGAAAACCTAAATGAAATGGATAATTTTCTTGATAGAATCCATCTTCCAACATTAAGTCAAGATCAGGTAGAAACACTGAACAGCCCCATATCCCCCCAGGAAATTGAAGCAGTCATTCACAGTCTCCCCTCCAAAAAAAGCCCTGGGCCAGATGGTTTCACCGCAGAATTCTACCAGACCTTCAAAGAAGTGTTAACACCAATTCTCCTCAAACTATTCCACAAAATAGAAACAGAAGATACATTACCAAACTCATTCTATGAAGCAACAGTCACCCTGATACCTAAACCACACAAAGACCCAACAAAAAAAGAGAACTTCAGACCTATCTCTCTTATGAACATTGACGCAAAAATACTCAATAAAATACTTGAAAACCAAATCTAAGAACACATCAAAGATATCATCTACCACGACCAAGTAGGCTTCATCCCAGGCATGCAAGGGTGGTTCAACATATGGAAATCCATCAATGTAATCCACCACATAAACAAACTGAAGGAGAAAAACCACATGATCATCTCCTTAGATGCTGAAAAAGCATTTGACAAAGTCCAACACCCATTCAGGTTTAAAGTCTTGGAGAGATAAGGAATACAAGGCACATATCTAAACATAGTAAAGACAATATACAGCAAGCCTATAGCCAACATCAAACTGAACGGAGAGAAACTTAAAGCAATCCCACTGAAATCAGGGACAAGACAAGGCTGCCCACTCTCTCCATACCTCTTCAACATAGTACTTGAAGTCCTAGCCAGAGCAATAAGACAACTAAAGGAGATCAAGGGGATACAAATCGGAAAGGAAGAGGTCAAAGTGTCACTATTCGCAGATGATATGATAGTACACATGAGCGACCCCAAAAATTCAACCAGACAACTTCTCCAGCTGATAAACACCTTCAGCAAAGTGGCAGGATACAAAATCAACTCAAAAAAATCAGAAGCCCTCCTGTATACCAAAGACAAAAGGGCTGAGAAAGAAATTAGGGAAACAACACCCTTCACAATAGCCACTAATAACATAAAGTACCTTGGGGTGACACTAACCAAGCAAGTGAAAGACCTGTTTGAGAAAAACTTCAAGTCTCTGAAGAAAGAAATTGAAGAAGATCTCAGAAGATGGAAAGATCTCCCATGCTCATGGATTGGTAGGATTAACATTGTGAAAATGGCCATCCTGCCAAAAGTAATCTACAGATTCAATGCAATTCCCATCAAAATACCAACTCAATTCTTTACAGACCTTGAAAAAAAGATCCTCAGCTTCATATGGAGAAACAAAAAACCCAGAATCTCCAAAACGATCCTGTACAACAACAGATCATCTGGAGGTATCTCCATCCCCGATCTCAAGTTGTACTACAGAGCAATAGTAATAAAAATGCATGGTATTGGCATAAAAACAGAAAGGAGGATCAATGGAACCGCATAGAAGACCCAGAATTAAACCCACACACCTATGAATACTCGATATTTGACAAAGAAGCCAAATCCATTCAATGGAAAAAAGATAGCATCTTCAACAAATGGTGCTGGACCAACTGGATGTCTACATGCAGAAAAATGAAAATAGGTCCATATTTATCACCCTGCACAAAACTAAAGTCCAAGTGGATCAAGGAGCTCAACATAAAACCAGGTACTCTAAATCAGTTGGAAAAAAATTGAGGAACAGCCTAGAACTCATTGGCACAGGAGACAACTTCCTGAACAGAACACCAACAGCACAGGCTCTAAGAGCAACAATCAATAAATGGGACCTCATGAAACTGAAAAGCTTCTGTAAAGCAAAGGACACTGTAATCAAAACAAAACGACTGCCTACAGATTGGGAAAGAATCTTCACTAACCCTTTATCTAACAGAGGACTAATATCGAGTATATACAAAGAACTAAAGAAGCTGAAAAGCAGCAAACCAAGTAATCCAATTAAAAAATGGGGAACAGAGCTAAACAGAGAATTCTCGACAGAGGAATATCAAATGGCAGAGAAACACTTAAAGAAATGCTCATCCTCATTAGCCATCAGGGAAATGCAAATCAAAATGACCCTGAGATATCACCCATCAGAATGGCCAAGATGAAAAGCTCAAGGGACAACACAGGCTGGAGAGGTTGTGGAAAAAGGGGAACCCTCCTCCACTGCTGGTGGGAATGTAAACTGGTACAACCACTCTGGAAATCTATCTGGCGCTTTCTAAGACAATTAGGAATAGTGCTTCCTCAAGACCCAGCTATACCACTGCTAGGTATATACCCAAAGTTTGCTCAAGTACACAAAAGGGATATTTGCTCAACCATGTTTATAGCAACTTTATTTGTAATAGCCAGAACCTGGAAACAACCCAGATGTCCATCAACAGAGGAATGGGTACAGAAATTGTGATATTTTTACACAATGGAATACTACACAGCAATCAAAAAGGAGGAAATCATGAAATTTGCAGGCAAATGGTGGGATCTAGAAAAGATCATCCTGAGTGAAATATCCCAGAAGGAGAAAGACAAACACAGTATATACTCACTTATATAAACCTATAAGATATGCTAAACATAATGAAATCTGTACACCTAAAAAAGATAAGCAAGAGAGCGGACATGGGGTAAGATGATCAATTCTCATTTAGAAAGACAGATGGCATTGGACATATGACAGGAGTCTACTGAGCACATTTGAAAGACTCTAACTAGCAGTGTTTTCAAAGCAAAGACTCATGACCAAACCCTTGGCAGAGTACAGGGAATCATAAGAAAGAAGGGGAGTTAGTCTGATGGGGAAAGGATAGGAGCTCCACAAGGACCAAATATATCTGGGCACAGGGTCTTTTCTGAAACTAACATTCAACCAAGGACCATGTATGGATATAACCTAGAACCTCTGCTCAGATGTAGCCTGTGGTAGCTCATTAACCAATTGGTTTCCCATAGTGAGGGGAACAAGGACTATTTCTAACAGGAACTCAATGACTGGCTCTTTGGCCTCCCCACCCCCCAAGGGAGGAGCAGTCCTGTTAGGCCACAGAGGAGAGCTTTGCAGCCAGTCCTGAAGATACCTGATAAAACAGGATCAGATGAATGGGGAGGAGGTCCCCCCTCTCAGTGGACTTGGCAAGGGGCACGGTGGAGATGAGGGAGGGAGGAAGGGACTGGGAGGGAATGAGGGATCGGGACACGATTGGGATACAGAGTTAAAAAAAATGTAACTGATAAGAAAAAATAAAATTCAAAAAAAAAATTAAAAACGAAAAAAAAAATACCAGCTGATAAGTAAGACCTCAAGGGACTCAACAGACCATTCTTGTCCCTACTTTCTCATTCTTTTTATTAAATAAAAGCCATGGTCTTATAAAAAAAAAAAAGAGAGAGAGAGAGAGAGAGAGGATCAAGTATATACCTTATTCTAAAGTCAAGGTGGACTATGCCCGCATCTGGAGTTCAATACGGATGAATGCAGGAGGAAAGCAAGTGTGTAAGGAGCTGGATGTCCATGACCACGACTTGAACAGTGCAAGGCTCTGCCTGCATCTTTGTAGACTGCTGTGGCGCTGCATTGATGCGCAGAGGGCAAGTCCAGCCGATTGAAAGCTTGCTATAATTAGCATCCCAAGGGTGCTACAAAGGTCAGTGTGCAAAACACGTGGTCACCAGACTGATGCTATCTGATGCTAGAGAGATCTTAAAAAGGTGGAACCTACTGGAGATTCTTAGGTCATCTCTCTAAGGAGACTGTGGACCCCAAATTCTTCCTCATCTCCTCTTTGAAGTCATAGTTTTGAGATAATCAGTTTTGTTCCTTGAGAAACTTCCTCCTCCTCCTCCTCCTCCTCCTCCTCCTCCTCCTTCTCTTTTTCTTCTTCTTCTTTTGGATTTTTGAGACAGGTTTTCTCTGTGTAGCCTTGGCTGTCCTGGACTCACTCTGCAGATCAGGCTGGCCTCGAACTCACAGAGCTGCCTGCCCTTGCCTCCCATGCCTCTCCGAGTGCTGGGATTACAGCCATGCACCACTGCACCTGGCTCTACCTTGAACTTGTAAAATGAAATGCTGCTTTATCGAAAAGCCAAAAGCCATGGGGACGGTTACCCCTGGATACACCTCCAAAACTGTGAGCCAAAATCACGTACATTTTCTGACATTTTCAGCTATTTGTTACAGTCACAGAAAGCTAACACAGAGCCAGACATATGGCAGAGAGTGGGTCAGGGTCCCAACCAAAGTGGGTGCTCTCTACAGTCACTTCCAACCAGTAAAGAGCTCTAAACTGGATGTCAGCCCAGAGAGCTAGGCCAAGGAATGAAAACACATGCCTGGAACAAGAGCCCTGGTTTATCACTCAAGGACTGTGTGGTCTTACTTATGTCTGTTGTCTTTAGTCTCAGAGTTTCAAAGAACAAGGCTGGCAAGGTAGGGGAGGTGGTGGTCTGGGGAGATAGCTCAGAGTTAAGAACATACTTCCTTCAAAGAAGGAAGACTAGAGTTAGCTTCCCAGCACCCATATTGGTAGCTCACAATCACTTGCAACTCCAGTCCCACGGGGTCTAATAACCTTGTCTGGCCCCTTTGGGCATCCAGACACACATGACAGATACTCACACACACATATGAATAAAACTGTAAGTACATTTTTTTTAAAATTAGGCTAACAACAAGGCCACAGTGTTATATGATCACAGAATGATTTACAGATACAAAGTTCCTGTGAGTGTGCACCAGACAAACTTAGCACTCTGCTCTTCATTTTTCAGCACAGCCTTTCCTTTCTGGCAGACACCAGCCACACACTGAAACGAAATTAGCCAAAGAGGATATGCTTTAAAGCTCACAAGGTCACCAAGGGGCTAAATCCTCTCAAGTGTCCTGAATGCCAGGTGTGGACACAACAGACTATTTTCGGATCCCACTCACCAAATACCCTGGCAGCTTTGCTCTCACAGGTTCAAGGACTTGGCAGGAAAAACTCCACAGGTGGCAAATCTTTCAAACTCTCCAAAGGCAGGCTAGAGAGTGACAGGTTCTCCTAGGATAGTTTGGCCATATTGGTTTAAGGCCAGATTCTAGACTCCATGACTATAGCCACTGTTAGGTCTAGGGGTTACTGTGCGTCCACTATCCTTCTTTCAAAGCAGCCAAGTGGATGGTTATTTATTTATTAGATTCATAGAGCCCAGATTTAGATTAAAGGAACTATGACAACTGGCCACAAATACTTGAAATGTGCATACATGCTGTAGAAACTGCATTCACGTAATCTAAGCCCCAAATTCCAAAGAATTGGAGCTGCTTGAAAGCCATATTGTAAATGCAACAGTCAGTAACAATAATGAAAACTATTGAAAGAGTATACACCAAGGAGTTACAGACAGCCCATGGCCCACATTTCATATTTGTGCTTTTTTTTTTTTTTTTTTTTTGGTTATGGCTCACTAATACTAGGGGAGAAAGATCATATCTTTCCAGTCTGTGCAGCTGTACACCGTGGCCCAGCAACTTGCACAAACAAATTCAAATATCTGTCTTTTCTAGTGAAACCTAATGGTGAAAAACAAAACCTGCATTCCCTTGCAGCGATAGCATGCCCACGCTGAATACAAGCCCCCTCCTGTGGAGAGAAGACTCCACTCTAGTGACCAGATTTCACTGCTTTATTGTCCCTTGTGCAGAAGGCACTGCATACCTCCCATGGTTTTCTCAATACGTACAGAGAGACTTCATTGTCGGGATTCTCTGCTTCGTCAATTCCCCTTCTCAGAGTCACTCAACAATCTCCATTTTCTTTGCTCTATTTCTGAAGCTATGAAAACCCATGTATTCTTTTCAATAAGAATCTGTCACCATTCCTGCTTTAAACATATGTCCTATTTGACAGCTCTGGCCAGCAGCTGTAATAATTCTCTCTCTCTCTCTCTCTCTCTCTCTCTCTCTCTCATTTCAAAGGAATCTTAAGGGTAAGAACGGGAAATGCAAGCTCGTGCGCAAAAGGTCCTGAGGCTGCTGAGTGTGTGCTGAGGAGTAAATCATGACAACAGCTTTCCCCCTCACACACACACTTTGGATTTTTGAGACAGGGTTTCTCTGTGTAGCCCTGGTTGTCCTGATCCACTTTGTAGACCACTTTGTAGGCTGTCCTTGAACTCACAGAGATCTGCCTGCTTCTACCTCCCCTAGTGCTAGGATTACAGGCATGTACCACCGAACCCAGCTGACAAAAAAAAAGCTAATTTTAATTAACTTGCATAGCATTAACTTTGGTACATGCTCCAATTAAATATGTCAAATTTTGTGTTATTCTTCCTCGTTTTTTTTTTTGTTGTTGTTGTTGTTTTGTTTTTTGTTTTTGGAGACCTTACTGATTTGAAGTCTTGAGGACATAAAAAAGAAAAAAAAATCATGAAAGGAACAGTTGTATTCATGTGTTGTCATCACAGATGAAGGAAAAAGCCCCGGCAACATCATTGAGAGTTAAGTGGTCATAAAACATCCGAACATAACCTAAGCAAAGTTTGGTGTAGTAAAGAGAATAAGGCTGTTTTTTCCAAATGCGAACACTGTTGACAAGAACCTGGATGCAGCGTGGGAGGTTATGTTTCTAAATATAATGTAAATTAATCCCCCGGTCACCAGATACCGTGCTGTCCCACTGTCCTCACAACTCAAGATACAAGAAAACCCTTAGGGACAGTCTCAGTGGAAATGTAATGCTAACTTTTGTACCCATTCAGCTAAACAGAAATGTTCATTTCTGTAATCAGCCCGAACAATATAAAATAAATCCTAATTTCATGTAAAGCAAGACAGCTCATGTTTTAAAAAAAGAAAATCACAACTTTAATGTATTTTGCACCCAGAACATTAATATTTGACAGGAAGTTTGCTTCCTTGCTCATATTATTTTGAATTTGTATTTAAATTATTTCAAAGATATACATACACACACACAGGAAACACTAAGCGTACTGAGCAGGCTTTAATTAAATGAACATTTACATGTATGTGTATGTGTGTATATATGCTTATATAGTACATATAGCAATGATAATTAAACAGGAAATGGGGAATTTGAGATGGAATGAGGAGACACAGGAAAAGTGGCAGTGAGAAGAAGTGGTAGATGTTATGTAAATAAAGTACTCATCTATGAAATTCTCAAAAAAATTTAACTTAAAGAGAGAAGATAAGGGGACTAAAAATTTCATGGTGAAACTCATTATTTTGTGTAATTAATACATGCTAATAAAACATTAATAAGTAAATAAAAGGCTAAATTCTGCAAGTATATATATGAATATATAAATATATATATGTGGCTTAAATAGTTTGAGCTCAAAGGCCAAACTCAGCAAGCCTTAGTGCTTGGTGAGTTAAAATAGTCTAAGTAAAATTAAAGAAGTAAAAGATGTCCAAACCCTCACATTTGCTTTCTTCCCAGTGTCTGTAAGAGTTGTCAAATGAGACCATAAATCACTACCTGCCCTGTGCACGCGGCTGAGCCTGGGGATCAAAAGGTGGAGGCCTGGCTTTGGACAATTCGGTTAAAATGTGCAAACCACAGAAATGAAGAAAGGTGTGGCAGACGGAAGCCTGCAGAGGCCTACAGTGAGAGAGAAAACATCCTCCGAGTCAAAAGGACCTCAGTTTAGATCCACATTCTTGAACCAACAGCATTATCTGCTTTTGAGTGGGGAGAAGATCCATTTGGCAGAGCGAGATCCGGCCTGACAAGTGTGCATGACCGTGTCACCTGTCGATTGTATCCACTCTGCCCTCTGTCAGAGAAACTCCTGCAATTCCAACCAAGAACAGGTGAGAAAGAAAGGATATTTGGCTTGAAGAAATGATCATCTCCGATTACTGGAAGGATGTCCATATAAATAATAAGATCAGTCACATGCTCTTTCTGAGACAGTAGATTTTATAACTATAACCTGCATCCGAAGGATGCAGCTTCTTGCAGCAATCAGAGAATCATGCAGTGCTTAGCAAGGAAGCAAGCCCGTTCTGCAGAGGAAAATTCTCCCAGATGGGCATGGGACTCCCTCTGACTCTCAAGGGCCACTCCATCCAAGGCTAAATTGATTTTATTATTTTAAATGTTGGCTTTTCAAAAGCCAGGCAAGTTTTCGTTGTTTCTACTGTTCTCTTGGTTCACATTTGCTTTGAAATCTTCTTCCTTCATTTCTACTTTCACTGTGTTAGAACTCTATATAGGTGCCTCTTCGTTGCCATTCTGTTACTGTCCTGCTTATCTCAGTAAGGACTTACTCTCTCTAAAATGCATATCCACACCGGTCCAACACTGCATCTTGCCACGACACTCCGGGCGTCACTATCTGAAAACCCAGAAAGAAACCCCATTCTGCAAATGAGGAAACTGGGGTGGAGCTGAATTAAGTAAGTTGCCATGGGTCCAAAGTCCTCCAAAAGTTGGCTTTGAACTTACACTCTGCAGAGAAAGAAACAGGAGAAACTATGTAGGTCAAGCTAACCTGGTATTCCTAAGCATTGGCATATAGGCATGTGCTGTCATGCCGATTTGCATTCTGATTTTAAGTTTGTGGTTTGGGACTATAAGCAAAATGGCACTTCAAAATGGAAACTATGTAGAAGAAAATTAAAGTGAGACATTATGTGAAAAGCTAGAGATGAAAACCCTGCTTCTGGATTAAAAGATATGGCATCCAAACGTCATAAGTGTGAGAATGTTTACAAGGAAGGCGCAGAAGAATGGCTTGAAAGAGACAAATATTTCTGTCTCTCTTGAAATCATTAATAATCCCTTTAAAATAACTAAAATTAGCTACATATAAAAACTGAATTGTTAGTACAGGTTTTGTTTTTTCTTCTTTCTTTCTTTCTTTCTTTCTTTCTTTCTTTCTTTCTTTCTTTCGTTGTTTGGTGTTTATCTCCATTCCAACAAATCTATTGAGAAGTTCTCATCACACATCACATACCAGAACACTGAGCCATGTTCACACATTAAAAATATACACAGTGGGAAATGCTGTGTGAGCAGTGAGTCAGCAAGCGTGTGAGTAAAACCACATAAAACTGATTGATGGGGTCAGAATACTACTCACAGCACCATCTTTGCCTGTGCAAACATTCCACTCTGAAAGCCACTCTCAGAGAGCAGGACATCTTGGCTGACAAGTGGATGCTGCTTTTTTGGCATTTCCTTGGTGCCAACTGCTGTGCCCAGTATTTCACATATTCTGTTATTGCCCACAAAAAGTATTATGAGTATTGCAAAAGGGCAGTGTAGAACACCAATTTTGAGTTAGAATTTATGGCCCGGACTAGGTAATTACCAACTGTTCAATTTGGAGACCCGATATTTAACCTCTTTATGGTCAGTTTTCCAATCTGGCAAGTCTAGCCCCTGCCTTGGTAGGGGACTGAGGTAAGATGTGGTAGAGATAAACAGAAATGACTCTTAGCACTGAAATCTCCATCCCGGCTGCCTAGGCTCCAGTTCTTCCTCCACCTCTACGTCACTGTCAGCAAGTAACTTGGTCTCACACAGACAAAATCCTGTTACCTACAATCAGACATGTCAATACTTCACACTGGGGCTATTTACGAATTGAGTAGAATAACGTAAAACTGTTTAGACTATTGCCTGGAATATACAAAGACTCAACAATTATTGGCTGTTTTATGCTTTATTTTGTAGATGAAGAAAGCGGGGTTTGGTGAGGAAAGATGAGTATATACTCAGCTTATACATGTGAGTGGGGCCCAGGGCTAAACCTCAGACAGAATGACTCCAGTGGCCTAGCCTACTTTAAGTGACGGCCAAAAAATGTTGAGGTGTTAAGCAAATTAAATCTAGCAAAATACTTTACATTATTATAACCTTAAATATCTACCATTGGATAAGAGATATCCTTATCTGTGGACAGAAAGATGAATCCATGGGTCAGAGCACTTGCTGCTATCCTAGAAGGCCTGAGTTTGGTTCCTGGCATCCATGTAGATGGCTCAAAACCACTTGTTACTTTAGTTTCATGTTGATTTAACACTGTCTTCTGGCCTCAATAGGGATCTACACACACACACACACACACACACACATACACACACACACACTTAAAAATATAGATAAAAAAGTTACCCAATTCTAAGTAGCCTCCAAAATAGGAGAAAAGTCACTAAATCCAAATTTTTCAGGAAATTTTCTGTTTTGTTTCGGAGTAATACTTGGCAAGAATGTTCTCAGAGACTTTCCAAAATGTCTTTTCTCGGCCCTTGCATCCCAATGCTAGTTACTTCAAATCTCCTTATATCCTCTGATTTCTGATTTTCTTTTTCCATGTCCTGAAAAAGGGCTGGAGGCTTGCCCAGAATAAAACAATATGCATTGGAAAGAGCATGCCTTTTGTAGTTCAATAAACATTGGTGAATTTATGTAAGAGTGTGTGGCTTTGTAAATTTATAGCACTCTTCATTTTCTACTTTCAAGTCTTTGTAGCTTCTCTTCTCTGATGAGAGCCAAGAGGTTTATTGCTCCAGGGAAGAAAAAGGTCAAGAAGATAACTGATCAGCTTTGATCCTCAGAGCAACTTTCATGGCCCCTCAGGAAAGGGAAAGGCTGTCAAGAGAAAGAAAGATGTCTAAATTACAAATCTCCATCTAGAGAGGTAGAGTTGGTAAACCAGATCACATAGCCCAAACTATAACATGAGGAAAATCGGAATCTGATTTCCAACCTGGGACAAAAGATGGAAGCAAAAAAATGGTGAGATGTGAGTGCTGATTTCTTTCCTTGCAGGCTGAGTTCTGAACAAAAATTTATTAATCCTGGGGTGATATGTAAGGCTCAATGACTTCTGACCTATTGTTCATGAGGGGAAAGGTGATTATGACAGTAAGAATGTTAACACAGTATAACCGGGCAAAAGTGGTGTGTCTTAAAACCAGTCATGGTGGTGCACATCTATAGTCCCAGAACTCAGAAGGGTAACACAGGAAGATTACAAGTTCAAGGCCAGCTTACATAGCAAAGGCCAGATAGGGCTAAGTAACAAGATCCTATCGAATGGAAGAACCATAGTTGGAATCTCCAGAGATAGATATAAGGCAGAAAGAGAGAGAGAAATGAGACAGAGGGGTCTCATGGGATCCCCAGGGATAGATATAAGGGAGACACACAGAAACCAGCCTGTACCCTGGTGACCTTCTATAGAAAGTCAGCAAGACAAGTACAAAGTGTTACAGAGACTGAGTGAAAGCCAAAGACATCTTAAGGCCAGTAACTAAAAAGGGATGCTTACCCAAAACCACCACACCGAGATATTGTGAAATACAGATTTCATAGTCAGGCACTCAGTTCCTAATGTGCTCTGAATCTCCACGGTGATTGAGTCCCTTTTCATTTGTTTGTTTTTATTTGTTTCACTAATGAGTTGACTTATGTAGCTTCAGGATGGAGACTATGCATCAAAAAGACAAAAAGAGAATTTCAAGTGTATTATGGTTGGAATTTCTGGGGCTGGAGAGATGGCTCAGTGTTGCTGGCTGCTCTTCCAGAGGCTCTGGGTTCTGTTCCCAACATGGCAGCTCACACATGTCTGCAACTCCAGTTCCAGGGATCCAGCACCCTCACACAGACATATATACAGGCAAAAAAACCAATCTACATAAAATAAAAAGAAACATTAAAAATATATGTAATCATAAAAGCCTTTTGGCGGACCAAAGAAAGCTTATTAGTAAATAATAAGTGTTTGTTTTCTTTTATAAATTTCTGTTTTTCAATTTTTTGGATAATTTTTTTAAAAGAATTTTCAAATGAATGGAAACCAGGAAGAGAGAAATAGAAGAGGAGAGAGGGAAATTTTTACATAGAAGGACCTTGAATCACACTTCACATTTAAATTTAAGTTCATAGCAATATTTGTCATTGTGACAGAACTGATTTTATACAGAATTTCTACCTGGAGTGTAAAGCATACTCCTCCCTGAAATAAACAAATGAAATCAGTTCTGTAGAACATATGCACCAAGAATACTTTTTAAATTAATTATAAATCCATTTTTGTAAAACTGTATTACTATATATTTATCATTTTTTAATGTTACCCTTGTTCTCATTTTATATGCCTTGCAAATAATATCCAATTTAAAATATTGGCTGAAAGCAATAAGTAGTGGAAAGTTTGGGTTAATTTTTTATCATGATTTTCTAATATAAGCTTGAGAACTATATACTTTTTGCCTCTGGGAGTTCTTTTTGTACAGTGGGACATAAATCACTGTTTTCCTTTATATAAAGCTTGTAATCTGTCAAACCATTAAAATTTCATATCCCCAAAATTGTTCTACTTAGAAACTTCAATGGCATTCAAAAGAATGTAGACAAGGGGAGATTTTGATCAATATCCTCAAGTGACTCAGTGACTGACCCTTGAGAATTCCTAAGACGGTCGGTCATGAGACCAGATCTATTTTCATGACAATACTAAAATGTTAACGGCTTTTTCTGCCATTTTGACATTTGTACTGACAGGGGAAAAGCGACAGTGGGGCAATGTACAGGCTTTGACACCTAAATCAAGGCCATGGTGTTCAAACTTAACTGGCAGATGAAATGAAAACAATTATGAGGGTGAAAATAAGAGTAGGTTTCAAAAGATCTTCTAAAGGGGTAAAATACTAACTTTATTAAATGTCACGCTTTGTACATATGATTTGGCATTGTGAGTTAAAAAAAAAATGGGGAGAACATTTGAAGCATTCTGTTTTACACAGCATGGCTCTGAGCCTTTACCCTGGTCCAGAAAAGCTGCCCTCCTCATGAAGACTCAGCTTAAAGATAAGCTGAGCATCTCCAAGTGTGACTCCTCACACTTGACCATCTCTTTAAGTAAGACAAAAGAGATCCATTGAATTTGGGCACTCAACAAAAGAGGATTTTAAAAACATCTATCCAGAAAGATGATGTCTTTATTTCATACAATGAAATGTGTCAACATTTGGGAGTGTGGATAATTCAAAGGTCCAGGCATCTCAAGTAACAGGGCATGGTGTTATCAAGAAGGCTTACATAATTTCCACTGGTATAGAAGGCAGGCAAGGCCAGGGGTAATGTACCTCCAACACAATGACTTACAAAAGGCTGACAGGATCAGATTCCATGTTGTAACCAACCTTCACAAACCTGTAGCTAGAGTATAACATGCTAAAATATTACCTGAAGTTATCTTTAAGGCTACTAAAACATCTCCTCACACTATGATTTCTACAAACTTTCACTCAAATAACATCACAACACAGCACAGTCAGGAGCAGAGCAGACACTGGCTACTATGACCCTAGTCACATAGTAAAAAGATCTTAAAGTGTAAAAGCATTGGTTTGTCTCACTAGACCATATTTTGGTTTTAGAAAAGATGACTCTTTTAGGCAAAGGTATCATTTAACATGCAACTGATTTATTAATTTATGACTCAATAATTCATACTTTCTTTAATTTCTCAGTTTCAGTTTCTGAGATGGTAAATTCTTTGGAATATCTTTTCTTTATTCTTTCATAACCTCATACATGCATACAATGGACCTTGACCATATCCACACCCAACTAATCCCACCTCCTGCTCTACCTGGACACTTTGCAAAACATCTCCTTCCCACCTTCGCACCCTATTGATTTGGGTCTTGTTTTCTCTGCAGCCCACCGAGTCCAATAGTGATTCTGCTGGAGTGCTATAATTTTTGTTGGCTTGATCGTGTCTGGGCAGCCGTAATTGCTGTGAGTTCCTGAGTGCCATGGTGTGCCCACAGGCAGCACTGCACAGCACCTCTTCCGTTCTCTGGCTCTAACATTATTCCTACCCCTTCTTGCTTAGTTTTCACTGAGCTCAGGGCTGGACCTTGATGCAAATATCCCACTGAAGGCTGATCATCAACAGTCACTTGTTCTTGGCATTTTGACCAGTTATGAGTCTCTGCATTAAGCAAGGACAAAAGTCACTCTGGCCAAGGTGGAAAGCAGCACAAATCAACGTGTATAGACATAAATATTTAGAAGGCAGTTGGACAACGTGTTCATTTAGCAAAACAAACTTAGAAGATTTCCACCTAGGACCTTTGACCTCCCCAGCTGCAGGCTTCTGTCAGGGCTTACAGTGCTAGGCATGAGCTACTTCCTGTGTAGTAGGCCTTAGACCCATTCAAAGAGCAGCTGCTTACCTGAATAACCTTCATGATACAGTTACACCAGTGGGTACATGGTACCATAACATCCAGACTTTACTGTTGAATGATATCATTAATAACCTGTCTCCTCCAAGGCCTGAATAGAAACTTCCGGAACTAAGTCCCAGAAGCTAAGTTTTCAGGTCATTTTCAGCTTGGTTTTTCTATCTCTTGAAACCAAGCTATGTCTTATCTTCAGCAGAGCCTTACCATCCAACTATGATGGCAACTAAAATAAATAGCAATGTCCTGTGTTTTGAGACATCTAGGGTCTCCCTACCCAATAACTCATAGGTAGGTACCCCATACCTGACACCAAAATTTTCATTTAATAACCCATGTCTTCTGGAGAAAACGTTATCCACTTACGCAGTGCACACATATTCAAACTCTCTTTTTTATTATATTTTTAAAGTTAGCTTCTGAAATACCAGGTTCCTGGAATGGTTACTCATTTGTGTAGTCTTAGTTTTGGTTACCCTGCCTTGCACACCGTCTCTCCTCTCCTCTCTATCCTGAGACAGTAAACATTAAAACATGAATTTTATTCACATGACTGTACATGAATTCACATGAGTGAACACAAATTCAAAGATATAAGACGTCTGTGGGGAAACTCAGTAATTCTTTAAGGTGAGGCCAGAAGAGTACCAACAGGTCATAAGCCCCCAACCCTGATGACTTGAGTTTGAGCCCTGGGACTCACATGGTTGAGGGAGAGAAATTATTCCTGCGGTTTGCCCTATAACACCCACATGCACACAATGGCACATGCACAATGCATATAACACACATGTAAATAAATACGTAAATATATATATATATAATTTTTAAAAGAAATTAATGGGCTGTAGAAGGAAGAGATAACTTAAACTCATAATCCGTTGGGCCACTCAAATCACTTGCATCTTATAAATTCTTTTTGAAATTATTTATCAAAACAGTATAATAAAACTTAGACTGTGTCAGGCTCGGGAGTTGGTCCGCTCGCTCTGTACAGGTTGCCCCACTGTCTGAGGACAATGGCATCCCAGACAGTAGGCTTTGAGGGACAAAAGTGAATTTCTCCAGCTCCCCACAGGCCTCCTTATTTCAGAATGTGCTCTTCCACTCTACTAGGCAGATAAATGTCACGTGTGAAGTACAGCAGCCAGAAATCTGGAATGAAGCTGCAGTAAATACTTGGGGGTGTTTTCTGGCATCCATTATGAGCAGATGACTAGAAAATCCCTGCCTTTCACTTCAAGTTGTAGCATGTTTCTGGGGTATTTTTCAGACCTCTGTAGTCATGTCCACATCTCTTCTTATATAAATACATATGCATCCCAGAAGCAGAATTTCAAACTGGGCCAAGCCACAATAATGCATGAAGCAAACCATTGGAGCATCAGGAAATTGCTCAGGAGTATAGTTTAAGGAATCAGCATTGAGAACTGAAAAGTGGTAGAAGTTTCTCCTGTCTGCAAGCTGCTGTCACTCCTACCCAGATCATCGATGAAAAGGAAAACCTCTAAGTCTGTTTTCTTTCAGAGAATGGGCCCACAGAAGAGGAGGTGGCCCATTCTGATGTGAGAAGCAGTAAATTTACCTTCTCTGTATCTCTAAGGCATTGAGACTGTGTATCTCAAGTGAAACATGTACCCTTGCTTTCCTTCTCACCAGGTTCTATAACTATCTAACTGAAGTCCTTTGATGGCTGGTGTTGGGGTTATCACAAAGTACTTTGGGTCATCTGGTGAAAAAATTAATTAAATACTAAATTTGTATTAAATATGTACCAACAAGACAATATAAGAATATACAAAAACATTTTAAGAATAAATTTTAAAATAATCTCTGAATGAGCTAGAGAGCTGGCTCAGCAGTTAAGAACAGCAGTTGCTCTTCCAAAGGACCCAGATTCGGTTCCCAAAACCTACATGACAACCATCTGTACTACACCAAAACCTACTCACAACCATCTGTAAGCCCAGTTCCAGGGGATCTGATTCTCTTTTCTGGTATTCTTAGGCACAAAGAACAATGCACAGACGTGCAGGCAAATGATCCACACACATAAAAATAAATACAATATCTTATTTTTAAAGTGAACCCTGACAACAGACCATAGCAATAGCATACTTGGCTAGCATGAACAAGTCCTTGAATTTGATCCTTAGCATAGGGAGGAAGAAAAGAAAGATAAAAATTATTAGCCTACTTGATAGCACAAACCTTCATCCCAGCTACTCAAGAAACTAAGATATTTCCAAGACTATCTTAGCTTCAGTGGGTCACACTGTGGCGGTGGTGGTGATGATGATGTTGGTGGTGGTGGTGGTAGTGGTGATGCGATGATGATGATGATGATGATGATGATGATGATGATGATGGTAATGGTAATGATAATAGCAATGATGGTACTGTTGATGATGGTGGTGGTCATAACAGTGATGATGATGTGATGGAGGAGGTGATGATGATAATGATGGTGGTGGTAGCGGTGGTGATACAATGATGATGGTAATGACGATGATGGTAATGATGACGGTGGTAGTCATAACAGTGGTGATGATGGTGTGATGATGGTGGTGACTGATAATGATGGTGATGATGGTGATATGGTAATGATGACAAAAAATGTAAAAACATATACTGTCCAGTAAATAAAACAATCTTGTATTTGTTTATGCATTTAAATTTTTTTACATTTGTTTGTATATGTGCATGCATTTGTGTGCACGTGGAATGGCTTACATGCACAAGAGGACAACTTGCAAGCGTCCATTCTCTCCTTCCACCATGTGGGTGCAAAATACCAAATTCAGATTATCAGTCTTCTAACAGGTATATCGCCCTGCTGAGCCATCACACCAGCCCCTATTTGTTCATAATTTTTAAAAACCACACCTAGAATAAAACACAAATTGGTAGGTAGACAAAACATTAAACTCTTTCATAGAACAATGGCAAATATCTGGGTGGAAACTTTTTCACCTCTTCTTTGTCTTGATTTTGTTATTGTATTGTATCTATCTTCAAGTTTAAAAGAAACAAATACAAGAAGTCAAGGGAGGGGGTTGTCTCTTTAAACCAAAGAAGTAAAGTGTGATTGACCTGCTTTCCAATTAGGAAGGGGAAAAAAAAGTTAGAACTATTTTGGGGTTGGAGGAACTGGGACAAGTCCAGGTGGAAGCCCAGGTCCAAGGACAGGAATTTCTCCACCCTTGAATCTCTTAAGAACAAAGGGAGAGGGTACTGTAAATTGACAGTTTTCTCTCCAATGAAGTCAGAAGTCTTCACAGAGGAAAAGTGTCAGGACTCATTGCTCACTGTGAATTTGCTGGCCTCTTTTCTTTTCTTTTTCTCTTTTGTTTTGTTTTGAGCGTGAGGGGAATCACTATATTCCAAAGACTGACCTCAACCTCATGAGCCTTCTGCTTCAGCCTCATGAGTGCTAGGATTATACCAGTGTGCTGTCACACCTGGCTTTCAGGTCACCTTTAAAAAGGACTGAACTCAGACTGCCCTCAGAGCTGACTTCAATCCTACCTTCCATCCATCACCTCAACAATGAGCCAAAGAATAGACTTGCTTCCATTTGTTGATGCAAACTGAAACAAAACAAGGGCTAGCAAAATGGCTCCATGGGTAAAGGCGCTTGTCAGCAAGCTTAAAAACCCGAGTTCAAGACCTGTGACCAACATTATAGAAGAAAATCCCAGGGTTAAAAGAGCATATCACCACAGGTGAGAGAGTTGGCAGTGTGATTGGGGTATCTAGATCACAAACCTCTAAAATTAGAAACTCTCCAGTTGGAATGGAAAAAGATAGCTTGAACTGAAAAAATGAAGAGTAAAGCAGAGGCCACAAGGTTGAAAAGGAGAGGACTCCTGACAGGGTTAACTCCCAGCATCCCAGGGATAGGACCCTGTAACCTTGCTCTGGGGTTTCATCTTCAAGCCAAGCTGAAATTAATAGGGATTTTTGCCCCTCGCAACCATAAGACTCTTAGTGTACTAATTCTCACTGTGAATGAATGAGACAGATATTGAAAGGCTCTCACAAGACTTACTAAAAAATCAGGGTCTCCTGAGAAGACACTGAAAAATGAAGAGAGGAAGAACCAAAGAGGAAGGGGTGTCATCTGCCCTGCCATACCCAAAAGGATTCATTACTGAGTCAGGCACAATAAGATTTGGAAGTACCCAGAAACATGGGATAAGATTCTGCAAGGAGGAAAGCAGCTAAAGAAATTATATTTGTTTCTTTATATGGCTAGTTGTTTGGTTGTTTGGTTGGTTGGTTGTTTGGTTGGTTGGTTAATTAATGCTTTTCATTTACATGGTTTGGTTTGGTTTGGTTTGGTTTGGTTTGGTTTGGTTTGGTTTGGTTTGGTTTTTTTTTTTTAGGCAGATTATGGCTGTATTGCCCAGGCTGTCCTCCTTGTCTTAATCTTCCTTCATAGTTGCCCAATTGCTGCGATAATAATGCGTTAGTGTTGATATGAATTGGTAATTGAGTTCCCTACTGGTTTGACCTAAAAAACAAGGGTTACTAGGGTGAGAGACATAGTCAAACTGCCATACACAACTCAGTAAACTTCTAAATGTTCCTTGCACAGCACAAGTAATTTTTTCATGAAAAAGCTTTATTCACTGAAGATTAATGTATCAAAGAGCTGCCGTTTTTCAAACCAAAATCTGAGATGAAACAGCCTCATTCTTTCCCTTCCTGTCTTCTCAGGGTTGTTCTTCTTCTCCTTAATTGTCTTGGCATGTCTCCTTTCTAGAACAGAGTCACAGTTCAGTGGAGAATGCTGGCTCTTCAAAATGGCTGCCAACTCACAACCACAGTGGTCCTGAGAATCCAAGGTCCCTTCCCCAGGCTTCTGGTATAGTGTTTTACCAGTTTCACTTCCCCATCTAAACCAGAGCCGCCTGCTCTCCTTGACAACTGTCATATTTCTTTAGAACCTCTTTTTTTTTTCTTTCCAGAATCATTCAACACAATAGAAGAATACCAGATCTGGCTTCCATCTGGCTTTTCGAGGAAGGCAAATAACAATGGGTGAAGAATAGAAGTGAAGGCAGCCACACATGCAAAGCATACAAGCCAATTACTAGCCTGTGTCTACCACATTTCCGTGTTTTCTGGCAAGAAGCTACTAAATATTTTATTAATTTTGGCTTAATTTCCACCACCACCCTTCAGAGGACAGCACTATTCAACTGAAAATAATGAAAGCTCATGTTTGCAGCTGAGTAATCCACACACAGTAAACCTGGATTGCATGTGTGTGTTGGACATAATTACTCATGTGCAGTTGTATTTTATTTTCTCAGAGCCAGCAAACTGCAGGCATCCCTACACCTTGCTCTGTGCAAGGAGCTCATTAGGAGTGCATGTGTTTGTTTCCACTTGGCTTTTACTGCTCAACCAGAAAGACGTTATTAGTAATTTGAGATTATTTCAGCCATCCGTAATTTATGTAAAAAAAAAAAATAAAGAAAGAGAGAGAGAGAGAGAGAGAGAGAGAGAGAGAGAAAGGAAGGAAGGAAGGAAGGAAGGAAGGAAAGAAAGAAAGAAAGAAAGAAAGAAAGAAAGAAAGAAAGAAAGAA
>NW_026596095.1:24663205-24775511 GCF_907164565.1 Psammomys obesus
GAAAGAAAGAAAGAAAGAAAGAAAGAAAGAAAGAAAGAAAGAAAGAAATCAACTATACTTTCAGAAAACAGTCTGAAAGAAACAATACTCTTTTTTATTCTATTTCTTTGTTGGAAGCAAAAATGAACAGTCTTATTACCAAACGGAGTTTAGGTTTTAATGAGCAGAGTGCAAATGGCAGTACCTCGTTCATCCCAACAGAAATGCATCTGCTCAGAAAGTGATTAAAAATCCAAAAAGCCCCAGGGCCTGTGCAGCTTCAACCCAGCCTGGCTGCAGTGATCTTGGCTCTGGGACTGAGCCAAACCTTCCAGAATGCTGGCAACCACCCCACTCTATCTCCCTCCAGACCAAAGAGGGAATCAGTAAACAAACCCATCAATCACCGGCAACCAGGAAGTGCTGAGAGCCATAAGTTTCAGCCACTGGTACAGAAACCAACTGAGAACTCGCCATCCATCACCCCTTCTGCTAGAGCCAGTTCAGTTCCATGCTTCGAAGACTTGTTAAAAGGGTGGAATTCAGAATACTAAGCAGAAGGAAGACAAAGGCTCGCAATTGCTCATAGAAAAAGCGGCATTAATAGTTTTTAGTTTGCTTGTTTTAAAAAGGGGCTAAATCTGCTTTGTATTTTTGTTCTTTAAAAATCTTACCACAATTCCCTAGGATATTTATAATCCTGGGGGAATACGTTCAACATTCTGTCACATGAGATGCAAAAGTGAATTGTTCAGTAGCTCACTTAGTCTTTCCTTTTAAAATATTTACCAAGGGGACACCGAGATGGCTCAGCAGCTGTAGGTGCCTGTCTCTGAGCCCAACAATCTTAGTTAGATTCCCAGACCCCATAGGGTTAAAGAAAAGAGGTTGCCCTCTGACCTCCAGGTGTGTTCATCTGCACACACACACACACACACACACACACACACACACACTTCTTAGAAAAAAATGAAAATAAAATATTTATCAAGCACTTTCTTCATGCTTGAACGATTTGCATTCCAATGAAATGTAAGAGACATAAAAGATATAGGGACATAAAAGGCAGTGTCTTCTATCAAAATCTTGTCATCTAGGTGCATGGGTGGAGGGTCTGCGCATATACTGCTCGCCCTCCATATGTGCAGACTCCGCAGTCCCAGATTCAAACAACTCCAAGCTGAAAATATTCGAGAAAAGGATGTATCTGTAGTGCTAAACACATGTGGACATTTTGGGTCATTATCCCCTGAGAAATGCAGGATAGCCTTGGGTGCTATCCTGAGAGACTGCTTAAAATCTCTGAGACGATACGCCCAGGTGATGCCACCATTTGACAGGAGGGATCTTGGGATTGATGGAGGCCCTCTGTTTCTGAGAGATGACTACATATTTGACTTTTTTTTTTTTTAAGGGAAGGAAATTCTCATGCCGTAAATGCACATGTCCTGGGCGAAAAACAACGGTGGGAATCAGATCTCTCCCTCCACTGCGTGGGTGCTGGGAAGCAAAGTCAGGGTGTCAGGCTTGACAGCAGGCCCCTTGCCCGCTGAGGCGTTTTGTCAACCTTTGGTGCTTACACAGTGGGAGTTAATACACTTAACTGAATAAAAATAACAGCAGGAAGCTCCCGGCAGTGCGGAGGTTCTGCTCGGGGTTATTAACCAGCTTCTAGAAGCTGCTAGCTACACATCCGCACTTACGACTCTTTTCACCTTACTGAGAACTCCCACGGGATTGTATTGTTCTGTTTTTAATTCATTTTTAAAGGTAGCTTCATGGCTGTGGGAAAGAGTGTAATCCCTGGGTAGCACCTGGGTGTAGCCAATATGTTCTATGGGTTGGGTCAAACAGAAAAGCAGATGTTGCTGAGAACACCTGGGCCACATCTGGCTAGTGCACGCCTCGGCCTTGAGCACTTCGGAGTCTGAGGCAAGGAACTCATGAGTTTGAGTCTAGCCTAAGCTACACACTTAGAGCCTGTCTTAAAAAACAAAACAAACAAAGGAAAAACTGCAGAGAGTCTGGTTATAGCTGAAAACTCTGAAAAAATGAAGGCAGTAAATTCCTAAAGTGGGGGGGAAAAAAAACAGTAATTCTCTACTTGGGCCACGCACAGCTTTATGTAGAAAATTTTTTGAAAAATTGGACATCTAAACCACACTTCAGACCAATTAATTCAGAACATCTGGACGCATAGATTGGATAGCTGATTTTTTTTTAAACTCTTCGGTGATTTATCAGTATTAAGTTTGGCTTTACAGAGGCAGAACATCAAATCAATCTAATCCAAAATCAAGTCTTCCACAGGCGTTCAACCTTGAGCAATACAACTTCCCCGTGTATCTTCCAAGGTTGTTCCAATGAGCCATCTCAGAGGTAATTAATTCTATTATTAAGTGCATACAGAAGAATTGCACGGGACAGGACAATAATTGAAGGACATCAGTCAGAAAGTATTATCTCCTGTTCTTTCTGAAAGCTTGTTCCATTTCTTATTTAGTGTTTGTGACACTATAACCACATGACATACATCAAAGAATGACCATTATTCTCTGATGCCAGGAGCGCTCACACAGCCCCCCTCGAGCCGAGCTCACTGCATATCCTGATCAGATGGTTCTGAGAAGAAATTACTCCACCGCCATCGTGGTACCCAACTATAAACGGCTACCCATGAAGACAGACCCGCCTCATGCTGACCTGCAAAGCGACAAGGGCGAGCTGCTGAAACTTTAGTGGTCACGGCTCCAGGTGGTGGGGTCAGGACACTCTCGCTCTGTCAGACCCAAGGAGACTAGGGTTGGGGAAAGGACAACAAAGACCACAGACTAACTTCTGCGGCTACTAGCAGACAGATGTATCTGAGTGCTAGCAAAAAAGAGAGCTCCTTCGCAGAAGCCCCTTTGTTCCTCCTCCAGCTGCAGAGATTACCATACAGGCTGTGTACCCGGTTGCCTAGGGAACTTGTTTAGATGCGCACACGCTCGGGCCTCATCACTCAACGGTATAGTCGAATGGATCTTGAGAGAAGGCCCAGGAATCTCTATTCTTAACGGGGACCTTCAGAAAATCCCTTTGCAGCGAGTCTGCGTATCCCCTCACGGAAGCGTTACTTTAAAAAGCCAAGGCTTACAATTCCTCAGGAGGACAGCTGGAATAATTTTAAATGGCATGTCTAATAACCATACAGCCGGAAGGTGGGAAGCTGCCACACTCTCGTGATGCGCATGGCGCTCGGGGCTGTGGGCTTTATTTTCGTCAGAGCTGGAATTATCTTGTATGTGCATGTGCTTATTTCTGAAATGCAGTTAGTTTCCCTGAGCAGAAAGAATGCTCTAAAATGGAGGGATTTTTCTTTCTATTTTGTTCTTACCTCTCTCCCTATTTTAGAACAGATCTTACTCCAAAGACTTTACTTAGCGAAGAAGAAACATGTGACTGTGTAAGTTGTGAGTAAATGTTTAGGATACAACTGAAAGTGCTGATAAACTAATGAGCTAAATCCCACCTAACAGAGCGGGAAGTAACACTTTAAATCCGGGAAAGAAAGGAGAGGCCCCTTTACCCACCCTCTTCAACAGAGCCCTGTGTCAGAGCCAGAGCAAGAACATGGCTATACAAATAGGAAAGGGAAAAGCCAAATTATCTCCATTTACAGATGGTACCATCCTGTGTTAAAAGATAAAGTTAACTTAAGTTGAATTTAAAAATAAATAAAACTCACCAGAAAACTCTTAGCTCTGGTAAATATTTTCAGCAAAGTAATAGAATACAAAGTCAAGATGCAGAACTCAGCTTTTTCCTTGGGGGGGGGAGAGTTCCCTTTGGCAATTTTTTTTAAACACTTACTTTAAAAATAAAAAGCCCTGACCTGACATTATGAGACAAGGAACCCCCGAAGCTCCCACTGAGTCTGTTTGCTTTCTGGTGCCCACCTCCTGCTGGGCGTGCAACCTACCCTTAGGGATAGTTGTTTGCTCAGGGAGACTCCCTGGGAGACAGCTAACTGTTCATGTCTGAGAGGTTATCAGTTGGAGATGGTGCCTGGGTTAGGGACGGGAGCTTGAGTCCGCTCCTCCTTTCAGCTCTAGGAACCCATGTAGGCCAGGTGCAGTGTGTGTCAGCCTCTCTGGCTCCTACAATTTTTCCACCTCCTCTTCCACCTTATTCCTTGAGCCCTAAGGGAAGGGATTTGATGGGGACACCCTACTTAGGGAGGAATGTTCTGGGGTCTTTGATTCACTGCATGTTGCCTGGCTCCGGGTGTTTGTATTCATAGTATTTTGTTTTCCCCTGGGTCCCTGGACTCTGTAGTCTCCGGTTCTCGGTAACCATGCAGCGTGGGGTATGGGTTTCATTTCAGGGAGTGGGCTGTAAATCAAATCAGACGTTTGGTTACACCCACAAGCTGCATGCCACCATCTCATTAGCATATCTTGCAGACTGTACATCATTGTAGATGGAAGGGTTTGTAGCTGATTATGTTTACACTTTTACTTTTACTTTATTTTGTATTTTATCTTTTTTTTTTTTTTTTTTTTTTTAACCAGCCATGTTTTGGGTGTTTATTATGGCTTCCAGTTTTGTGTTTTTCTGGGGATCCTGAATGTGCAAACAAGAGTGTCTCTGTATTTATATCTGTTTCATGTGCCTTTTATTGGGCTCTTTTCCTTCTGTTCATTTGTTTTGTCCTATTCTGATTTGTTCGGTTTTATTTTATCATTATTCCTTAGATATCTGTTTGTTTCCTAATAAGAGAAAGAAAGGGGGTGGCTTGGGAAGGGAGGGAGAAACTGAGAGGAGTAGAGGACAGGAAAACCATAATCAGAATATAGTATATAAAAAAACTAATCCATTTTCAATAAAGAAAAGGGAGGGTAATTTTAAAAAACAAAAAAAAAAACAAAAACAAAAACAAAAAACTAGTAACCAAGAAAGTGAAAGGCCTTGTCTCTATAATGAAAACTTTAAGGCACAAAAAAAAAAAAAGAAAGAAATTCAAGAAGAGACAAGATGAAAAGCACTAGACCCTTTGAACGTTTCTTCACATATTTACAGAACATTGATTTCTCTTCTGTTGAAAACTGTATGTTCTTCTGCCCATTTATAGATGGGATATGGCTTTTTCTTAGTGTTTAATTTTTTTATATATTCTAAATGTAAATCCCTAGTTGAATATTTTTTGTAGGCTATTTCTTCCTTAAGTGAATAATTTCATGCAGTTTTCTTTGTCAGTCCTTGTTATTAACCCCTGTGCTTTTGGATTCTTGTTTCAAAGGAAAGCCTTCTCATGGTCATAAAGTGGCAGATGTAATATTGTAAAAATGGCTGAAAAGCAGCCTACAGATCCCAAGAAATCCTCAGTAAGACTTCAACATTTCTCACAGTAGTCAAAAAAAAAAAAAAAAATTCAAAACCTGATACAGAAGCAAAAAAGACGCCAGATATCCAAAGCAGTCTTAAATCAAAAGAGCAATGTTGAGATCATCCATGACAATACATAACTTTAAACTATACCACAAGCCATAGTGACAAAGCAGCACCATAGTGACACAAAAATAGATGCCAAGGCCAAAGCAGTGGAATAGAGGACCCAGAAGTAATCCTATGATGCGACAACATGAATGTGTAGAAAATACACTGTAAGAAAGGACAGTCCCCTCAACAAATAGTGCTGGGGACAGTAGATATTTACATACAGAATGAACCTAGTTCCATATCTCCAACACTGCACAAAAACCAATTTCAAAGTGGACCAAAGTCCTAAAATTGTGAAATTGTCAAGAGAGGCAGCCAGAGCCTTTCACCATGTAGCATAGGCAAGACTTTCTGAAAAGGGTCCTAATGGCAGGGAGATCATTCCAAGAGCTGACAAATGAGACAGCATAATATTGAAAATCTTTTCATAGTAAAATCAACTATCACTGGAGTGTGACAAAACAGCCCACTCTTTGCCAATTATACCTTGACAGAGAATAAGTACCTATAATCTGTAAAAAAAAAAAAAAAAAAACAAAAAAAAAAAAAAAAAAAACCTCAAGAAAGTCAGGCAGCAGTGGTACATGCCTTTAATTCCAGCACCCAGGAGGCGGAGGCAGGCACAGATTAGGAGTTTAAGGCCAGCCTGGTCTACAGAGCTAGTTTCAGGAAAGCCAGGGCTACACAGAGAAACACTTTCTCAAAAAACAAAACACACACACACACACACACACAAAGAAAAGCCTCAAGAAAACCCTTCTCAAAAAGAAAGAAAAAAAAAAGTGTAACCTATCCCTATAGATTAGCCATATACTCCTTAGCCATATCCTCATTCAGCCATCATCAGAGAATGGTGTGAGGTATTTAGGAAGTAGTATCTCCCAGAAAGAGTGTAATTTGGCCAACTCTCTTAATGATGCTAGAAACCAAGATGGGATCTAAAAAGCACATCCAAGTATGAAGGATGTCATCCTGAGGGTCCCGGGGCAGGAACAAGCATGGAACATTCAAAGACCCATGAGAGTTTTGACATTGGCTTGAGTGAGATCAAGGCATGGAGGAGATGAAGCTGGGCTGAAGTAATCAGGATCTTCTGAGCACTTGCAGGTAAGTTTATTTTATTAAGAAAACTGGGTTCTTTGGAGAACTTTTTTTTGAGACAAGGTTTCTCTGTGTAGCCTTGGCTGTGCTGGAACTCAGTCTGTAGACCATGCTGCTAGCCTCAAACTCACAGAGATCCGCCTGCCTCTGCTTCCCTGGGTGCTGGGATTAAAGGCGTGTGCCAGGATTTACTTTTGTTTTTAAGATGTTAGTCTGCTGTTTTGGAGAGCCTACTGAGAGGAGGAGGATACGGGATCTCAGAAGTCTTCCATGTTTCTGGGAGCATTTATAGTTTTATTTATTTTCACTTATATGTATATGTTATTTGTCTCTGTATATTTTATGCCATGTGGTTTCAGGTGTTTTTTCAGGTCAAAAGAGCTAATAATCCCCAAGAACTGGAATACCAGTCCCACTGTGGCCCACCAGACATGAATCCTGAGACCTAAACTCTGGTCTTTGGAAAGAGCAGCAAGTGCTCTTATCCACCAAGCCTGTCTGGGAGTTTTTACCATATATTTATATACTAGCAGGAATGACCACATAGAGAAGGGAAGACTGGGGACAAAAGACAGTAGAGAAAAAAAGGTAATCACTAGAGTGAAACCATAAGAAGAAAAATGGGAGGGCTACTTCAAATAATAGGCAAGGTGTGGCCCAAAAGGGAAGCAAGAACCCACCCTTAAAAGAGCATGAAGAGTCAGCAGGGGATGAGCAGTTCTGAATGTGAGATGGCTGGTGCTGTCCTCTGACCATCTCTCTTCTCAGTGAAGTGAAAGGTGCTGTCATTACTAGAGAGCAAACAGGGAGGACAAGTAAAACCTCCACAAACAGGAAATGGATGGGGGAAAGGTGACATCATTTCCTGAACAAATAGGAAAGTGAAGTGAATAGAGTGGGGACAGCTACAGGCCCTGAAGGGGTCCTAGGTAAGTGAAACTACCAGCCAGGTTTGATTTTGCTTGAACAACATCTCTATGCTCTCCTGCATGGAGTGGGTAGACTGTCAAGTGATGGACTTCTACACACAGCAAAGGAGTAAGGGTTTATGCAAAGGAATAGCTTTGCAGAAGCTGCTGGTGGAATGCAGAATTTAAGTTGAAAAAGTAGAAAAAAAAATAGAGCAGACAGACAACAAAAATGTGATGGAACTAATGAATTGGATGTGGCCTTGAGGGATTTTAACAATGAAAACTGACTGGGAAGATTGGAGCTGGCATTGCTCACCATGCACAATCCTAGAAAATGGGCCTGCTTTGGTTGTTGGTACTGGCAATACAAATTATTTGTAATGACAAGATCCAAGTAGGGGAGAGGGTGTCTGAAGAAATGTGAGCGAGGAAGGAACACTAAGAAGCAAAGATGCTTCATGGATTACCTACATGAAAGCCGGACTCTCCTAGAGAAAGTTAGGAGTCGGCGGCTGTGAATGCCACTGTCATCCCTAGTGAGTGAGGTAAGATTATCCACAACCATGAATGAAGTGAGAGTTTTGTATCCTTTTTCAGAGATTGAGGAATTAGGCAGGTAAAGCATAATTAGTCCTGTAAAAATAAAATAAAATTAAGGGCTGGGGTTTGGCTTGGTGGGTAAAGCACTTGCATTGCAGGCATGAGGGTCTGATTCGGATGCCCAACACTCACACAAATGCTTGGCCTAATGGTACATGTTGGTAATCCAGCATTGGGGAGGAAGGAACAGGATGATCCTGGACAATTTCTGCAGAAAAGTTTTACTGAGTTGGTGAGAGACACTGCCTCAAAATATAAGGTGAACAACGAGAATGGCCAAGATAAGAAAACAAATGACAGTGTATAGTGGTGAGGATATGAAGTAAGGAGAATACTCATCCATTGCTGGTTAGATTGCAAACTCGAACAACTACTGTAAAAATTGGTGTAGCGGTCCCTCTGGAAGGTGGGAACACATCTACCTCGAGATCCAGCTATGCCGCTTTAGGCATATAACCAAAGAATGTTTCATCCTACTATAGACCGTTGCTCAACCATGTTCATTGCTGCTCTATTCATAATAGCCAGAGCTGGAAACAATCCTGATGTCTATCAATGAATAAATGAATCAAAAACATGTTGTACATTCACATAGTAGAATATTACTTGGCTGTTAAAAAATGAAATCCACAGGTAAATTATATAGCTAGAAAAAAAAAAATCATCCTGAGTGAGGCAACCCAGATTCAAAAAGACAAATATATGTTCATGTATACATGGATGTTAGTTGTAAGTAATTGATAAGTAAGCTATAATTCATATAACCACAGAGATTTGTTATAGAGTAAGGGACTAGAGGTGAGAATTGAATCATCGTAGAAAGGGGAAGAGAATACATCATTATAGATAAATGGGGGAGGGACTGGTTTAAGCAGGAATGGGGAGGAACTATGAAAAGGGGTAGAAAGATGAGGATGGACAGCTAAAACCAAGGGCCATTTAAGGGGTTATATAGATACCTAATACAGCAGAAGCTTTCTACAATATATACATATATAAAAGCGATGTACATGGAATCACCAAAAGCCCTAAATGGACATCATTGTCACTGAATGAACCTATCCCAGTTCCAGAAATAGGTTACAGCTAGTGAAGTTGTAGGTCAAAGGGACCCCATGAGAACACCCAGACAACCCAGCCTGGCCATAGTTGCTCTCCACAGATGGATGGTAAGGCCCGCTTGCTGAAGACAACACCTACACAGCTCGCTGAACATGGAGAGGTCAGCACGGTACTCACCTAGAGCACAATCCACATCCCTAACCCAGGAGCTATCTCCTACTGATGACCTAGAAAATGAAAAATTACTTTTCTCCAACAGAGTGTCACTGGGTACACCATCAACCCTTAAATCCAGGCTCCGAGCCCAGGGTAGATGGCCGAGACAAAACAAACTCAATGGCAGTTCTGGGCGTTCTTTGTCTCATGATGCTTTGTCATGGCTTTTTTGGGATTGTTTTACCTTACAGGTGCTTGGTGTATATATTATGGTTTCTGGTTTTATATTTTTATAGGATATCTGTGTGTATGAATGTGTATGTCTCTGTGTCTATATGTGTTTTGTGTATTTTTTTTTTCTTGGCTCTTTTTCTTCTGTTTGTCTTATATGTTCTATGGTTTGTTTTTATTATTATCATTATTATTAATTATTATTATTATGACATTTTAGATGGCTGTTTGTATCCTAATGAGAGAGGGAAAGAAGGAGAATAAATTTGGATGTGTAAGAAGTAAAGAGCAATGGCACATGCCTTTAATCCCAGCACTCAGGAGGCAGAGACAAGGTGGATCTCTATGAGTTTAAGAACAACCTGATCTTCAGTGAGTTCCAGGACAGCCAAACCTACACACAGAAAAACCCTGTCTCAGAAAAAATAACAAAAGTGGGGAGAAGCTGGTAAAAGTTAGGAGAAGAGAAACCATAATCAGAAAATATTATGTTTTTAAAAATATACTTCCAAAAAAAGAAAAAATATAAAGTTAAAGGCCATCACATCTGGTCTCCATGTGTTGGTGCTTTCACATGTGCATACATCCACACTTATGTACATACGTACAAACACGTATATACACACACACACATACACACACACACATACACACACACACATACAAATGAAAGTCAAGATGAATAGACTTACTTTTTTGTCTGGGGGTTGTTTTGTGTTAGACATAGGTCTCAAATAAATCAAGCTGGCCTTGAGCTTGCTATGTAGCTGAGGCTGGCCTCAAAGTCTTTAATCCATCAGTCTCAAGCACTGGGACTACACGTATTCCCCACCATTCCTGTCAAGAAACCTGCTTTAACAGAGTATCTAGAGCCTCATCTCACGGCAATTGAGAAAAACAGTGTTCTTTTCTATCTGCCGTGTGTTTCAAAACTCAGTTATATACCTAATCACAAATAAATTACAATGAATGAAAGAAGAAAAGTTATTGCCTCGTTGGGAAAATAAAGCATTTGAACAAATCTGGTTGGTACCTGTCAGTGTGGAAAGTAAGCAGAGATTTCACAACAATCTGAGTGCTATAGAAAATAAACTTAATATTATGTTTCTATATTGCGCCAGTCAGTGTACCTCTACCTGACAAAGGAGATGCTGAGATACTCAACTTTAAAATCAGAAAAGTTTCTTTGTGTTCAGGATTTCAGAGCTCTTAGTTTCTGGCACCCGATGTTCTAGGTCTCTCTGGATGAGGACATCCTGACAGGAACATGTAGGGAGAGAATCTTGTCTTCATTAGGGTTTCTATCACTGTGAAGAAATACTGTGACCATGGCAACTCTTATAAGGAAAAACAAATTAATTGGGTCTGGCTTACAGTTTCAGAGGTTTAGTCCATTATCATCATGATAGGAAGCATGGCAGCGTGCAGGCAGACATGGTTCTGGAAGAGCTGCTGAGAATTCAACATCTTGATCCACAGGCAGCAGAAATGAATGCCACACTAGGCCTAGATGAGCATCTGAGACCTCAAATCCTGCCCCGGCCGTAACCACAAAACCTATTCACCTCATGACACCTAGTGAGCTAAAATAGTGTCAGCAAGCAGCAGGACTCCCAGAAGCCCCTTCAGAGGCATGTCCCTAGTGTTTAACTTATCTCCACGAGCCCCACCTCTTAATGATTCTACCCCTTCCTAACAGTACCACCAACACGATACTAAGCCTTGCTCACACAGGACACTGAAGACTCAAACACTGTTAGGGATCGGAATCTCATGTTTTCTTCTTTAAAAAGGAAATCTACTATGCAAGAAGCTATCCAAGCTGTACTTACAGAAAAGGACTGACAGCATAGACAAGGAAGTTAGGACAAAGAAATCCCATGTAAAAAAACAGGAAGCAAGGAATGAGCAAAATCACTACTGAACAATCTGTCGCCTCCCTCATCCACTCCTGAATGATCGGAAACATCCTTGAAACAACGCGCTTAATAACCTTCCTGGCACAGGATGGGTTTGGTGAAATTACCATCATTTTGTTTTCACAGTTGTGCCAGTTTGGATATAAGTCCTGAATTTTGGCTAAGAATGTCTTATCTTAACAATGCCGGGGTAAGATGATCAATCCTCACTTAGAAAGACAAATGGGAGGTGCATTGGATGTAGGAGAAAACAAGTAACAGGACAGGAGCCTACCGCAGAGGGCCCCTGAAAGACTCTACCTAGCAGTGTATCAAAGCAGATACTAAGACTCATAACCAAACCTTCAGCAGAGTGCAGGGGATCATATGAAAGAAGGGGGAGTTAGTATGATGTAGAAAGGGTAGGAGCTCCACAAGGACCAAATATATCTGGGCACAGGGGTCTTTTCTGAGACTAACACTCCACCAAGGACCATGTATGGATATAACCTAGAACCTCTGCTCGGATGAAGCCCGTGGTAGCTCAGTACCAATTGGTTTCCCATAGTAAGGGGAAAAAGGACTATTTCTGACAGGAACTCAATGGCTGGCTCTTTGACCTCCCCACCCCCCAAGGGAGGAGCAGTCCTGCTAGGCCACAGAGGAGAACTTTGCAGCCAGTCTTGATAAAACAGGATCAGATGAAAAGGGAGGAGGTCCTCCCCAATCAGTAGACTTGGAAAGGGGCAGGGAGGAGATGAGGGAGGGAGGGAGGGAGGGAGGGAGGGAGGGAGGGAGGGAGGGAGGAAGGGTGTTAGGAAATGCACCAATGTTAGGAAACGTGCACCTGTGCACCTGTGAAGGTTACACATCCGGTTCACAAATCACACCATGAGATCGGTTCCACGTGGGAGGTTTATTCGTGGGAGGTTTATTAGAGGAAGGTTTATTAGAGGAAGGGTGGTTGCAGAGAGATGAGGTGAAAGAGAGAAAGAGAGAGAGGGAGGGAGGGAGAGAGGGGGGGCTCCAGGAGTTCTTATAGGGTGATCCAGGGCATGTGCAGGTAGTTCCAGGTGGTCAGCAGGTGGTCTGGGTGTCTTCACAAATGCCTGATAACCGGTTTGTCAGGTCGTTGGGGCTGGCCGTAGAGGTGCCTGCTTACTGATCCCAACATTGCTCCCTTTTTCTATAATTAAAAATAGGGAGCTTGGGCTGCCTTTTATAAGGTAAGTTAAAGTATATAAATTTAGGCTCATTGGAAGCAGCTCTTGGTTGTCATGCTAGAGGTTGAGAAAGAGAAGAATTATAGCAACAAAATGGTCAGGTTGCAAGGTCAAGAGTAAGGGAAGCCTCTGCCCTGGAAAATTTAGGGTAGAGGGTTGTCAAGAGAGAGAGTTGTCAGCCATGCAAGGCAGCAGCAGGTAGGGACTGGGGAACGCTGGGAGAACCTGGAGCCGCTTGTCCTGGTCCTGAAGCATATCATTTCAGCCCTTTGTTAACAACAAGTGAATAACGGGTGTAGATTCTCTTCTGGCTACTTCCTGCTGACACTGGGGGTGCTGTAGGGAGGTCAAAAAGCTGAAATGTTGGCCAAGTCCAGGAAGAATAGGCTGCTTTGATGCTTTCCCAGGTCTCTGAGAACACCCATGGCTTGGAGGGAAGATGCAGGTCCAGCTTGTTGGAAGTCTGTGAGGTCAGAGCTGAACACCTGCAGCTTGTTGAAAGTCCATGAGGTCAGAGTTGAACACCTGTAGCTGCTTTGGCGCTGTTGTGGCTATAGGAAATATCTGTGTCTGGCAGGACACTGAAACACATATATAGGCAAAAGATAAAGTTGAGTATAGAGAAAATCCTGTAGGTATACATTGAAAGGTTTGGATTGATGAGGCTTGTATGTGGTAACCTCTGTCTACCTGGAGGAGCCTTTATTTACCCAGTCACTGGCAATATTTAAAGGCGGCTTTGTTTTTGATCTGTCATTGAGGTGGTTACAGAAGCGTGTAAACTTAGAGGCCCTAGTGCCAGCTGGCACTAGGTGTAGAAACCTGAAATTTCTCCAGCTTGTCTGGAAGGATGGGCGTCTGGGGTCTTCCATTGGGGGCAGAGAAGTAGAGGAACCGTGTGGGAGAGGGGACCTTCCCATGAGCAAGCGAGCACATGAGCGAGCGAGGGGGGGAAGGAACCTGTAGAGGAGGTGTACCGCCCATGGGAGAGTGTGGCCCTAAAATGGAGGTCAGCATAGAGGGTCAAACCTAGACAATTAAGACTACGGCTGAGGGGGGGTCCCTCCATCTCAAAAGATAGTAGGAAGTTGCCAGAGCTCTGTGGTCAGGCTTCCCCTGCCAAGAGAGGCGTGTATGCTGAGAAAATGGAGTGAACTCACCAATCTAGCCAGTAGTTGCATGCAGTAAACAGCAGTCTGGTAGCCAGGAAAGGAAGTCCCAAAACCAGGGAAAGGGGAGGAGTCCCACCTTTTGAGATAGGCAATAAGTGCAGTACTTATCTGAGAGGTGGATTTAGGTGGACTTTCTGCAGCTTACAAGAATTACTTTTAAGGTTTAAGAAGGAGATAAAACTTTAGACGTGTTAGTATCACAATTGTACTGTGCATTGAGAAAAAGGCAGTAGACATACATATGTGTTAACGGCATAAGTACTTTTTAAGGTGAACTCTGAAAAGGCAAAAGCCTTTTATGAAGTAAAAGGGAAACTCACTTGATTTTAACTTTAGTATAAGCATAGACATTATGGGGGCTTACAATCTTGAGCTTAGGACCATAATAGTGGAATAGTGGTATAGTGGAATGTTTTTGTATCAGAGTTAGATTAATAAATTAGAGTCCTACTGATAAAGGTCAATACTCTGGACAGTCAATACAACAGTAGCATAACAACAGGAAGAAATAGTAACCTTGTAACCTTTATAACTTGTATTTTTACAACCTAAACTCCTTTTATCCTTAGACCCTACATAAGCTATATATATATATATATTTTATCTAGCGATATATCTTAAACTGATCAATGAGCTAACAGTGGATCTAATTGTCTGCTCTTTAGCTGCAAAGCTACCATTAGCTTAGCATAGCTGTCAAGGTAATCAAAGACCTGAGAAGGATAAGTTACGAGCTAAATAAATATACCAATCCATGTGCCAATCAAAATGACAGAGATGACTAGTTAGTCCATCACCTAAGCAGTGTCCCTGGCTCCTGTGGTCTCATAATGTCATGGGCAGAGGTGGTCCAGCTAGGCACAGAAGACGAGACTGTTTCTGTGGAGAAAGAAACGAGAGAATGGCCTCACCTCGCCCTTAGCAATGTGAAACATTGACTCTCCAGGTGTCCAGTTTTGTCCACAGTTTAGGCTGGGCCCTAGCAGTGGGCCAGTTGAGGCAGTATTGCCCGGTGGTTAGCATACCACAATCCAGAGTTGAAGTCATCTGTGGTTGTGCCCAAATCTTCTCAGAGACCTTGGGGAGCTACTGCCAGGATTTCTGGACTTTCTGTCACAATAAGCTTACACATGTTAAAATGCCATATTCATCAGACCAGCATATCTGAGTTACTTTTTGTCTATCTTTATCATCTGCTCTAAACTGTGTCCTATAAAACAGAATGCTATCTAGAACCATATTTTAAGTAGATTTATAAAGGCAACTTTAGTTACCCATAGTAGGCTTAACCTTAAAAAAAAAGACACTTGGTATAGCTCAACATCTTAACCAACTGTAGTTGATAGCATAACTTTAAATCTGCTCTTTCTGAACTAAAATCAAAGCAAACCTTTTAATCAGATACAGTTTATTGAGAGGCTAGCAAATCTTGCTGCTCCTACCACTTGCATTAAAATTGAACAGCAAAGGCTTTGCACTTAGCACTATTCAGAGGACTGAACCTAACTGAGAGACCCTTGTAATAGTCTAAGGCTATACTACAGATTAATAACACAATTTTAAGAGAACAAGACCAAGCTTATATTAACCTTTGATAGCAGAGATACAGTAAATTGACCCAGTTTTAATATAAATATATTTTAAAAAATAGATCTTAATTTAGAATATTGGTAAGCAACTTGTACATAATGATGAACCCTTGAGCTATAAGTTTAAAATTAACAATTTAGCAGAACCATATAAACCAAATTTCAAAATAACCAAGTATATTTTAACCTTTTGATAGTAGAGATGTAGCAAATTGACTCAGTTTTAACATAGATAAATACCTCTAAAATTAATAGATCTTAATTTAAAATATTGATAAACAATTTGTATGTAACAATGAACCCCTAAGCAGAACAGTATAAAGCAATTTAATAGTCTTATATTTTAAACCAACTCAATTTGAACAGATATTTGTAATTTTGGAATTGTATTATTATATAAATTCATTTTGAAGCAGGATAGCAAAATGCAACCTTGAATTTTTATAAAAATCCATACCAATTTAAAATGAGGCTTACTGTTGGCCTAAAAGACAAGGTAAACAGTTAATCATGGTTAAGACTTATAAATGTAAACCCAATGAGAAAATTATATAGATTATATAAAGCATTTGAAAATATAAGAGTGGAGTATAGAAATCAGGAAGAGAGTGCTTGGAAATAGAAGCATGGGAAAACCGCTTGGGAAAGGGGGGGAGCACGCTCAGTGGCAGCTGGAGAACGGCGCGCGGGAGGTGGGGGCCTCTTTGCCCAAATCTAATATGGCGCCGGCCACGTGGAAGCCTCTGATGAAACCAAAGTCTGCCCATTTCTTCCCAAAGCCAAGATGGCCGCTCCCAGGGATCCGGCGGGAATTTTAAATTTCGCAAAACTCCCTACCAAGTTCTGAAAAGTCGATTCCTGTGCTGTGTGTCTCCGCGTCTCGGAGCGCTGTCGGCTGCCGGGACTGGCGTGACTCAGGCTGTTCACCTTGGCGAAGACCCAGGCCCGACCGCCTGCGGCCGAGCCGGGCATGGCGAGCGGGACTGGGGGTGGGGGGCCGCTGCGGCGGCAGGCTCAAGAGGCAGCAGGCCACCCGGGGAAGGAGGAGCGAGGCAGCAAGGTGGAACTTTATCAACTGGGTCAAAGGCAGAACCCCTTAGATTGAGGTTTTACGGTTAGGAGGAGTTTAGTAGGAGAACAGGAGAAACAGAGAGGAGGTTTAGAGCGAAGGAGAAAGAAAGTCTGAATATAAGGAACCTCCTTCCCTTTACCAGTTTGCTGACAATGGTGGAGATCCCGTAAAATACTGGGATTTAACGTGCCGTTAATCGGCCAATTTGGACCCTTACCTAAGAGTATGTAGGCCAGGTTTTATTACAGAGGTGTATGAGTTTCGGAGTTTTTAACTGGAGTTGTAAACGCAAAGTCTTAAAATTTTCTAGGAGACATCCCAATGGAGAAGCTGAGGGGACAAACGGCGTAATTTGGGCATTTCCCATCAGGAGGCGAGAGAGACGTGGCCTTTAATGGCGTCCCAGAAAAAGGCGAGCCTCTATCAAGAGGGATCCTTCTGATCCAATATCTCGTCAGATTTTGGCCAGGGACTGGGGCACAGATGCCAAGAGGACACGGTTCTGCCTAGCTAGGGCTTTCTGCAAGAGCAGGTAGAGAGGAACCACATGTAGAAAGCTCTCCCAGGGGAAACTGAGGCCCAAATAAAGATGGGGGTCTAGCAATAGACCGTGATTGGGGGTTCCCCCGCTTTAAAGAGCAGTGGGGAGCTGCTGGACTCTCAACTGTCACTCTCCCCTTGCCCAGAGAAACCTTTATGCTGACCAAAAGGGAAACTCACCAATCCAGCCAGTGTTGGATGCCTCGGTAGCGATCTGGTAGCAAGAAAGCGGAGATCTCGGGCGGATTTGGAGAAAAATAGGTCTCCAGAAGCCCTGGTGGGTGCCATCATTCCCCGCTCGGTGTGTCCACTGGAGGGGACCTATCCCGGCCAAAATGCGCCAATGTTAGGGAACATACCAATGTAGGGAAACGTGCGCCTGTGAAGGTTACATGGCCGGTTCACAAATCACACGAGGAGATCGGTTCCACGTGGGAGGTTTATTAGAGGAAGAGGGAAGGGGGTCGCAGAGAGACGAGGTGGAAGAGAGAGAGAGAGGGAGACAGAGAAGGAAAGAGAGAAAGAGAGGGGGGGCTCCAGGAGTTCTTATAGGGTGATCCAGGGCATGCACAGGTAGTTCCAGGTGGTCTGGGTGTCTTCACAAATGCCTGATAACCAGTTTGTCAGGTCCCTTGGGACTGGCCATAGAGGTGCCTGCTTACTGATCCCAACAGAGGGAGGGAGGGAATGAGGGAGCGGGATACAGTTGGGATACAGAGTTAATAAAATGTAACTAATAATAAAAAAGATTAAAAATAAAAAAAGGAACAAGAAAAAAAAAGTCTTATCTTGAGACTAGGGGTATAGCCTGCTCAGTGGAGAACTCGGCTTGCAAGTATGAGGACCTGAGTTTGATCCTCGGAACCCACCTAGAAATGCTGGTGTAACGCATGTTCCTATAATCCTAATGCTGGGAAGGTGGGAATAAAAAGGAAACCTGGAGCTCACTGGCCAACCATGCTAGCCCAACTGGTAAACTCCAGATGAATGAGAGACCCTTCCTCAAACAGGGGGATGGTATTCCTAAGGATAACAGCTTAATCTGTCCTTCAAGCGCCACATACCTGTGGACACACGTGCAATTGCACAGGCACACATAAGAAAAAAATAATAAAACCCTCTTTCAGTAGCAACACAAAGGTCATGACCTTGGGACCTGGCCACCATGAGCCAAAGCTGCTTCTGTCTTTCCCCACGCCCTACAGCAGGCATCTAAGGCAACTCCACATGGAGACTGTGACAGTGCCTCACATATCTGAGAGGGACTTTTATTTTTATTTTTTGCTACATGAGAGATTTTTTATTTCTTAGAAGAGCTATACCAATTTTTTTTTTTTTTTGCAAAACAGCTTACCAGTTTTATTTAGAGCTGGACTCTGCGTGCACCAGCCACTACCGCCGTAAGAGAATAAACAAATAACCAGGTCCTGAACTAGCGCAAGGACATGTTTACACACTAATCTACATGGATAATCTGTGGAGGAGAGAATTGTTTCTGCTTTATTGATTACACAATTATATTACTTCATATGTCTAAATGTCTCCATAAATATTTTCTAAAGTACTGAGAGCAGCCTTGTTTATAAGGCTTGCAAGTCTCCCATTTGGAAGACAATACTGCTACCTCCTGTCACACTTGTAACCATCAATTACGGCGCCACCTGATGAACACTGATGTAATACCAAAAGCAACACTGAGAGCCTTCATCCTACCTCTACAGTAGGACTGGCTCCTTTTAACGTGTGGGAAAGCTGAAGTGCTCTTAACAGCTGGTGTGCCAAAATCAAAGAGCATGGTGTCACCTAACTTTAGTCCCAGGTCAGCTGATTTCACGGTCTATGCTCTTCAATACTGGGAGAGTTCGTGCCACAGAGGAAACAGAGGTCAGGCTATTGAAACAGACTCTGAATTTTATTGCATTTGGCAATAAAAATATAAATGTGTTTCCATTAAATAGACTAATAGAAGTTTTGTCTTCATAAGCACAAGCATAATTCCCCCAAACCGGGTAATATTCAATAAGGGACATGGATATAGGTGAGATGGTCTGATCTTCTATCTCCCATTAAAATATCCATGATGATTAAAAGAGAGACAAAACCTGATGACTGAAAAATGGAAGAGAAGATGGGCCAAAATTCCAGGCAATCTCCCCTAAATACACTGTCAGTGAGGATAAAATAAAAAGCAAGTTGTACTTTATCATCTCTCTATCATTGATCATCTATCTGTCTGTCTGTCTACTTATTTATCATCTATCTGTCTCTATCATTTCTCACATACAGAGAGAGAGAGATTCTGAAACTCATTTCCTCTTTACACACTTAACAATAGAATATAGTGGTTGGACTCTTCAAAAACAGTCAATCAAAATAGAAACCTGACTTTCTGCATCACCTTCATCAGCTCTTTTTTTTTTTTCTGTCCATTAGTAGGAAGCAGAAAGGAGACTAAAATAGTATTCTAGGGTGTTTTGATTTCTGAGAAAAAAAATATTCCAATAGACCCAAGAGAGCTGTGAGCATGAGATGGGGATACTTTTCCATCTACAACACTCTTCAAGAAACTCCAACTAGCTCCCTGAGAAAGGCAGAATCACAAAACTTATTTCAGTACCAGTAGAGTTGGTGAAGGTCATTCCAACACTGCAAACATAGGAAAGCCAAATGTTCCATCCCAACCTTCAGGTTTAGATCTGCCAAGGAAAAAGATGCTTGGTCCAAGGGAAAAGCAGAAGAGACCAGGGAAACAGCTTCCTAGAAAGCTGCCATGCAGGATAGTTCTCCTTCCAGTCAGTCAGCACATTACAGGAAACAATAGAGACTACCTACCTAGACCCCAGAGGAGGAAGCCTGGGGAAGGAGAAATCTTCCTAAACACTAAGGAGGCAGTCATGACTCTGATTTTTTTTTTCAAAATTATATAAGCATTTTCAAAGACTAAATCTCCTGAAAAAGCCCCAAGAGCCTCCATCATATGGATGCAGGTATCTCCAAAAAATAGAAAGGCTGGGATGAAGCCAGAGAGACAAAGACCACTGGCCAAAAGGACCTTAATGAAAATCTGCTTTAGGGCCGGTAAAGAGTTAGGGAAATTGAGAGGATGAGAAGATGGCTAAGCCTTTGATGCCAGCACTCAGCAGAGGGAGGCAAAAGCAGGGGGTCTGTAGAATAGCAAACTTGAAAAACTCATGTAGAACACAGTGGAAACACAGAGACATCACACACAAAAAGAGAACAAGCCGAACAGATGAGGACGTAGTCCCGCTCTGAGAATTAACGGTTTCTGAGGCAGAAGCAAGAACTAAATAACACTGCTCTTCTCTGAACCAAAGTCAAAAATGGTTTGCAAATGAAGAAAAACACGGTGATTACAGAGGTTGAAAGAGTTCATCCTGTTTAAGTTCAGTCGCTGTGTGTGTGTGAAGCAATACAAAAACATCTGAAGATACGGTCTTTTTGTTCACAGATCCACTAAGGCATGTTTATTCAAGTAGGGACATTTTATAAAAGCATTGCTATCAAGTAGAACAAATAAAGCGTGGCCATGGCAACAGCTGCGGCCCTGCACTAATTGAAACCTCAGAGAGCCAGGAACCCTCTGTCCACGCTGCTCATTGCATCGCCTGTCTTAGGGGCAAGACCTGCTCCTTACAGAGTGCAGAATCACTGTCTCCACATTAGAAAAACAACGCAGCTGCTAGCTACCCTAGAAAAGAGAGCAAGCTTGAGGCCAAGGTCAAAGGCACGGGGGTAAATGGCATTGAGTCAGTTGCCTGCCCTGGCACCAATAGCACATCAGCAGGGCTGAGTGAACACAGAGGCTCCCAAGCAAGTACGTGAGCCACCAGCTACGAGCCAACTCCCAAGGGGCCAGAATCACATGGGAAGAATGCTGGCTGAGGGGTGTCACCCCAAAGGTTGCCAGCCTGGGCCACTGACCCCACATATAAAAGGACAGCAGGGACCAGCAACAGAGAGGGTCCTGTATAGGCAGGCAGAGCCACTTGAACTTGTCATCCCAGTGTGGCAGATACAGAGGAGGAACCATCCTGAGTTCAAGGTCAGCATGAGCTATTTAGTGAGACTGTCTCAAAATAAATAAATACAAATGAACTGTTAACAACATTTGGAACTTGAGGGAATACTCTTCTCCTGGATTTTCCCCCAAAAAATCTCCTTGAGTAGAGGTTTCAAAAACCTTACAGACGAGACAGGAAAAACAAAGCAAACTACATGTAAAACTAAGACCAAAAAAAAAAGCTTTTTTTTTTAAAGAAAGAAAATGTTGAATGCAATGATCAAATGATAAAATATATATATATATGGTATAACTACCAAAAAAGGAAGGTAGAAAATGAAAAAAAAAACCATATATATATTCAAAAAAAGTTGTGTTCTTTGTCCCTATCTTGGTCTAAACATTGTTGTTATTTCCTGCGACTATTAAATGGAATAAAGTGACTAATTGTGACATGTTCCAATTCTCTTATTCTGTGTTCTTTGGAAGTGGAAACTTTAGTGTAAGATGAGACAGATACACAAAACAAAGAGATTTTTGAAAAATGTGTGTGTGTAGTACGTGTGTATCTGGTATGGGGGGGGTTATATGTGTGGGGGGGTGTGGGGTGTGTGGGGTGTGTGGGTGTGGGGGTGTGGGGGGGTGTTATATGTGTGTGTCTGTGGGGGGATAGTATGTATGTGTGTGTGTGTATTATACACTTCTGAGTTCCATGCACTGGAGAAGTCTAGGACTAATGACTTCCCAGCCAGCACTGAGCACATCTTGTATTCATGTTCTTAAAATACCATTTCCAAAAGAAACCTGAGCATTTTTTTTTTTTTTTAGTAATAGAAGATTCTAAGCACAGGACAGGTTCAGCAGACCTAGAACAACTTGTCACACTGTCGCTGTTCAGAGAAGCCTGGCAGATGGGGAAGGATCGAGGAGTTATTGCCAGATCACAAATCCCTTTGCATTTCTTCTTAAGACAAAAGATGCCCAAGCCAAACATGACAGCTGAGAGACAGATTTCAAGCTCAAGACAGCCCCGATTGCAAACGCTGTCTCGGAAAATTCAAGTCCCCGTTTAGATCCTCCCTGCATCCACTGCAGCTTTTCTTGCATTTACTTTGCTCGTTTTGTTGTTTCATATTTCCTTGGCCTACAAATAATTGGATGTCTGCATTATTTCTGGTCAACATGGAGTTATTTGTAAATCCAGGGTTTTCTGCAAGCCACCGCACAAAGCTTAAGCAGTGTTTTAGTTATCCAAGTTCAGTAGCTCATAGCTTCTTTTCATTTTGCAAAGTGACTCCCCCAATCTTCACCTTAGCCCACCTGGGAAACCTGTTTGTCTTACATTTAAGGATAAACAGCTAGACATGCAGCATGTGGCAAGCTGGAAAAGGCAGTACTGAGGTCATGCCAAAAAATAATTATATCCTTGGGCCATGCTGCCACCAGGTGCCATACCTAGGGCCATGGTGACACCCAGGTCACTGCTGTCACTGAGGGCCATGTGTGGGCCCATGGTGGTGCTTGTGTCCATGTTGACCCTGAAGGCCGTGTTTGGGATCGGGGATGCTGCCTGAATCCATGTGGATGCCAGTGGTCCAGGCTGCCTCCAAGAGCCTTGTCTGGGTCCACGGGCCTACTGCAGTCGGGAGATGTGTTCGTGGTCTGTGCTGTCACCAGAATCTATATGGAAGCCCATGGTCTATGTTCCCACTGATGGGAAGGACACTACCTTTGCAGTAATATCAATGATTGTAGACGCAAGGTTGAGAAAGAGAACAAGGATGGCTTCTGTAATAACCCCATCTCTACCCCAACCCTCACTCCAAGCCCCCAACCCTCATTCCAACCGCCCCCCAACCTTCACTCCAACCACCGCCCCCCAACCCTCACTCCAACCTAAACAGGAAGCCATCCAAGAGAACTCTTTAAAATGTGAAAAGGATGTTGGAGTGTAACTCTTCTCAACTAATAGCTTCTGGTGTGAGTGCAGGAGAAGAACAACTCAGTTCTGTTTAAGGGCCAGGCCACTGGGAATTTGACCATGCTCCAGTGAGTGTATAAATAACACCAATTGGACTTTTTGGGGTAGGAGAGAGGTCACAAAAGTGGAGGATAGACAAAGAAGAACTGGGAAATGAGTGTGATTGGGGTGCAGGATGTGACCTTCCCAAAGAATCAATAAAAATATTATGCTAAAATAATAATAATAATGGGGCAATATACAAAATATTTGGCTACTCTAGAACTGACCAATAAACGAGATCTGTGAACATAATCCAAGGTAGAAAGCAAGACAGCCTCATCAAGGACAGATGGGACCCCAAAACCTCTTCACCACAGAAGAGCATGAAAGGAATTTGTCACCTTAAGGCTAATAATAACCTGTGGAAATGACTCCCACAGGCTCATAGGGAGTGGCACTACTAGGAGGTGAGGCCCTGCTGGAGTAGATGTGGTTTTATTGGCTGAAGTATGTCACTCTCTTTCTTTCTGCTGCCTGCAGATCCAGGAGTACAGCCCTCAGCTCCTTCTCCAGCATCACGTATGCCTGTGTGCTGCCATGCTTTCTGCCATGATGATAACAGAGCAAACCTCTGAGCATATAAGCCATCCCCAATTAAATGTCTTCCTTTATAAGTGTTGCTGTGGGTGGTCATGGCGACTTTTCACAGCAATAGGAACCCTAACAAGACAGAACTCAACAAGATTTTTTTAACTAACTGGTCAGGACCATATTCTATTAGCACAAGTATTATGACCCTGTGAAATCACACCTCTTGTCATGAGCCTAACTGGGTGCTCACCAAGAAGACTGAAGATAGAAGGGAGACTTTAGAAATCAGCAACAACCTTGTGGCCTGATGTGAAGGTGTAAGAAGGCACATAACATCTCTAAAAGCAGGAGAGGGCCCAAAATTCCTAAGCTCTATGACTGAAGCTAAGCCAGAACTACAGACCATGTTCCTTGCCAACCACCAGGATGCCAAGGATTAAACAACATTAGTTTTCTCCTGAAAAATCCAGGACCACAAAAAGATGCTTCACCAAAAAGAATTGCTGGACACTTTCTGCACAAAATCCAAAATAATGTTAGTTATTTAAAACCAAGAGTTTAGTGAAAAAAGCAAAAGATACAAAGCCCTAAACCAAAATTAGATATTAACTATACTGACTCAATTTAGACACTAAATGCCTAGTGAAAGATACGTTACGTCCATGTCCAGGAATGAGTACTATTTACATCCATGTAATGGGTACTTTTTGTCAAGTTGACATAAACCTAGACACCTTGGAAAGTGGGAATTTCAACTGAGGAATTACTTCCGTCAGATCGACCTACATATGTCTATGGGGCGTTTTATTCATTGCTATTTGATGTAGGAATGACCCGCCCACAGTGGGCAGTGCCACCCCTCGGCAGGTGAATTGGTCTGGGCTGTATAATCAAGGTAGCTGAGTAAGCCAGAGGAAGCAAGCCAATATCGGCATTCCTCTGTTGAATCTACTTCCTCAAGCTTCTGCCTTGAGTACCTGCCATAGTCCATAAGCTAAATAAGCCCTTTCCTCCTCAAGTTGGATCTGGTCAATGTTTTAATCACAGCAACAAAGAAGCAAACTAGAACACTCAGACTCTATTGTTCCAAGGGAATGTTTGGCTCTGGAACAAAAATCGCAACACACACACACACACACACACACACACACACACACACACACGGAAAATGACTTACCATCAAGAGAAAATACAACCAATTAGACACAATCAGACTTAGCTGTGACATGGTGGTACAGGTGTATTGGATGGCATCCAAGATAACTGTGGTCAGTAGGTTCAGAGTTCTTATTGGAAACATAAAAGATCTCCATGATACAAAGGCAGCAGAGAGATGGCTCTCATGAGAAAACAGGGGAAATAATAGGGTTTTTAAAGATTTTTTTATTATTATTACTTTTAGTTGTGTGCCTGCCTGTGTGTCTGTGTAATGGTCTGTGCTTGCTCATGCAGTGAGTTTCTCATGGAGGCCAGCAGAAGGCATGAAATTTTCCCCAAGTTGTAATTACAGGTGAGTATGAGCCGCCCACCTAGGTGCTGGGAATTGAATTCAGGTCCTTAGCAGAGTGGTGTCAACTCTTAACTGCTGAGCTATCTCCCCAACACTAAAAATGATATTTTTAAAAGTGCTTTGAGATAAAGAATGTCTTTAGTTGATTTGTCCACAGATACAACACAACTGGTGAAAATATTGATAAACATGAAAGTATATCTATAAAAATTCCTCAAAGCACCAAAAAAAAAAAAAAGGAGTAAAATGTTAAAAAAAAAAAAGAAAGAAAGAAAGAAAGAAAACTCTAATAAGCTAGGCTGCTCGTGGAGTTTGGGGGAGACATAAAACAGCAGAGCAAAATGTAATTAGAGCCTAAAAGGAAAAGAAGAACAGAACAAAAAGAGATCTGGACCAAATATTTTTCAAAGGTAATGGCAAAAACTTTCTCAAAGTTTATAAATATTTAAAAACAATACTTTAAAAGAATCACATAGTCCAGAAGTTTAGAAACTACTAACCAATATAAATCAAAACAACAAGAAAACTATAGACACATCTATTCAAACCAGACAATGCATTGTCTCCTCAAACCATGAGGGAAAATAAACCCTTCCTTTTTCAAGTTGTGTCTTGCAGGGTGTCTTGTCACAAAACAAGGAAAATGACTAAATACCTTAATCCTGATGGTTGTTAAATAAAAGTCTATTTTCGATCTAAGAGACTGAGCACTAATTAATATAATACAAAAGAAAAGAGAAGGCATTTCTTATGTCTTAAAGCATCACTTCGCCTGAAGAACTAGACAGCGTCTTTGTGGAATTGATGATGATGCTGTGGGGGGGAGGGGTCATAAAGATGATGTCATGGCCCTGAGGAAAGCAGCAGGGGCAGCAGCAGCATGGGTGGTGCTGTGTGGCTAAAGTATACGCCTCCACGCCTTCTCTTCTTAAGTTTATTATTCTATTGTCTGCACTGCCACTGATAAGCTTAAGAGCGAGATTCCCTGACTAAAAATGACCCCGTTGCTTGTTTTATACAAATACTCTTGCATGAAAAATTACTTCCCTGATAAATATTGGTTCCTGAACTTACCTTGAACCCTCACTTACATGCAAGGATTCGTTAGACTATTTTGACAAATTCATGTAATTGACTATGTTGGTTTTTTTTATTGTTAATAAGTTTAATATTTCCTGGCAACATTCCTGGCCATGGGCTTTGATCAGTATGGAAATGCAATTTTCTACTAAAACGAAGAAACACAATCTGATTTGTGACTGTGTTTCTTGTTTTACCTACAGCCTTTATTCTGAATTAACAAAAGTAGGTCAGAATATGAATCTACATAATCAAGTTTTGCTTTAATTTTTCAGGAGAAAAAAATCTTTGAATGCTTGAACATTTTTCTAAATGCTTCAGTCATTTTCTCAATATTCACAGAAAACTTAATGAGATCCCCACAATTAATGTGGAGATAGTGGTCAACATAATTATGTCTATTATGCCAATTATTCCTTTCCACCTTCGTGTGAGAGAATAAACATCATGGTGTTGGTATTTTCTAAATTGAATCCACTCAACAAACTCTCATTTAATAACATCAAGGACAGGATGATCACAGGCAAAGGATGTGTTTACATGGATAACTCACACTAAGCTCGGGAGGAAACAGCAAGAAAAACTACAACATTCCTGTCTAATTGCTGTTTTAACCCTCTGTTCGGCACTCAGTGTTCACCGCAGGGAACATGGTCACATCTGAGAGAACACAGGCTTCAAGATGTGGAAACTGAGCCACTAAGAAAAAAAAATAGCCTAATCTTAACCTTCTTCCACTTCCAAAATTATTTCAAATTTCACACATGTGTGCAGTGTATTTTTATCATATCCACCTACATGGCCCCTCGTCTTTCCTCCCACACCCACTGAATTTATTCCCAATAACCCTTCGGCCTATGTTCATGTCTTTTTTTTTTTTTTCCCTTTGCACAAAGTCATTTTTCTAGGTTTAATTTTTAAACTGACACTTTAGAGTGAATCAGATTTATCTAAAAGTTCCAGGAAGAAAGAATTAAAGACATTTTACAGTTCTGTCATCGTTTCAAACAAAATCAGCTGAGGTTACCTGACAGTACTTGAAGTATGTAAACACCCATAGGAAGTTCTAGGGGTTAGCTAACCACGTCAAGTTGGCCATTCTGCCTACATAATTCCAGGTAATTATTTTCTTTTGAGTTTTAAATTATTATTTACTTATCTGTTTTTGCTAAATGTTGGGTCCTCAGCTAAGCTTTGAACTTTTCTGAGATAGCTTCAAAAAGTAATGTTTGAAGAAAAGAATCAGAAATATATTCCTATGTGTGAGTGAAGACAGCATTTCCTAACAGAAAGAGATTTGTTTTAAGAATAAAGTATGGGCTGGAGGGATGGCTCAGAGGTTAAGAGCACCGGCTGCTCTTCCTAAGGTCCTGAGTTCAATTCCCAGCAACCACATAATGCTCACAACCATATATAATGAGATCTGATGCCCTCTTCCAGCATACAAGACAGAACACTGTGTGCATAATAAATAAATAAGGCAGCAAATAAACAAACAAATAAATCTATCTAAAAAAAAATAAGGTATGAGAGCTTAGCCCTACAACAAACTGTCAGTGATGACACAGAAAGATTTAAACATGGCCAAGAATCTGTCATGTTGAACATAAGAATAAGAGACTCTATTCCCTGTAATATCCCACCAGTCTCAGGAGGGGACTGGGCGAGGGTAGGAAGCAGAAATATCTCCTTAGCGAAGACAAATGGAATACATAGTTAATAGATGGATGGGGGTATGGAATGGGAGAGAGGGAGGGAGGGAACAGGGGAAGAGACAGTTAAATTTAGAGGCTATGTGAAGGGTAGTGTGGAAATCCAATGCAGAAGGTTCTTCCTAAAATATATACATATATGAAGGTGATTTAAATGAAAGGGCAGGAAATAATCAAACTCAGGGCTGAAATCAATAACCTAGAACCAAAGAGAACAATACAAAGAATCAACAAAACCAAGAGTTGTTTATTTTTTATAAAAATCAACAAGATAGACAAACCCTTAGCTAAACTAAAAAACAGAGGGAGAATATCCAAATTAATAAAATCAACCCACTAACAAAACCTTTGATCCAAAAATTAGTCTGCTTACAAGAAATGCAGGGATAAAAAGGAAACAAAGATTGAGGGAATGTCAACCATTGATCCAACCTGAGACCCACTGTACAGTAGAGAGCCAGCCCCTGACACTATTAATGATGCTCCGCTATGCTTGCAGACAGGAGCCTAACCTGACTGTCATCTGTAAGGCCCCAGCCAGCAGTGGATCATCGAAACTGATGCTGGGACTTACAGCCAAGCATAAGGTGGAGTTCCAGGGGTCCTGTGGAAGTATTAGGGGAAAGGTGGAAGGACCTGGAGGGGACAGGAACCTCACAAGGAGACCAACAGAGACAACTAACCCAGACCCATGGGGCCTTACAGAGACTGAGACATCAACTAAGAAGCATGCATGGTCTGGACCTAGGCCCCCTGCACATATGTGTGCAATAGGCAGCTTGGTCTTCATGTAGGTCACCCGGCAAGTGGAGAGTGATCTGTTTCTAACATGCCTGCTTTTGGATCACTTCCCCCTGGCAGGGCTGCCTGGCCTGGCCTCAGGGGATGAGGATATGCTTAGTCTCCATGTGACTTGATGTGCTCCTGAAGATTGATATGGGGGAGGAGAGTTCCCCTTTTCCAGGGTAAAGGGAAAGGGGAAGAGAAAAGGAGGAGGAAGAGGGTACTGGGAGAAGATGGAGGGACCACCCTTGGGTTGTAAAGATAAGACTATCAGAAACTTCAATGGAAACATCTATTAAAAGAGTAACAGCAGGCAGGACCTGGTAAAACCCTCTGTGTCTAAGGCTGCACTCTAGGCCAAAGTCTTTTTTTATAGCCCAGCACTTTAAAATGTTCCTTGACTAACTCTGCTGTCTAGCGAAGCCAAAAGCAAACAGTATCTATGAAGCACATCATAAGAAAAAAATTGAAGAAACTAAGACTATTTAAAATCAAAGACCTGGTACAGGGAAAGGATGGAGATGCGATCTGGATGCTTCCATATTGGAAGGACTGTCATTTAGATTTGTTCTAGATCAACCAGAAGGCCGACCTGGAATCGGTGAATTGGAAGTACCTGGAAGTGATTGTTACCTTAATACGAGCAGAAAATTTCTAACACTCAGAGCGGCTGAAATCTGAGTGAAGCCTGGCAGGTCAGTTTTCTTTCCGTTAAGCCACCACTGAGCCCTCAGAGCTTTCTAGATCCCTCCATTGTTCTCAGCACGGCCCAGGCCCTCGTGTGTGTAACCGGAGTGATGGGAGCAGGGCAGTCATTACGTGCCCTATGTCTTAGCCTCTTGGTACTCTTACCATAAGTTACATCCTACCATCCCACCCCACCCTGGGGACTACCAAAGTGTCACTCCACTTCCAGTCAGTACTCTTTTTTTTTGTTTTGATTTGTTTCCTTTTTTGGCATGTCTTGAGGTTCATGAGGTTTTATTGTCATTTGTTTGACATGAGATCTTCCTAGGTTGCCCAGTCTGGTCTTAAATTTCCAAGCTCAAGTTATCTTTCCACCTTTGCCTCCAAGTTCATAGAAATCCAGTGGCATCCCAGCACATTCTATTATCTTTTTTGTTTGCTTGTTAAACTCTATTGAATTTTAAATATTTTCCTGCATTAATTTGTGTCTCGTTATGGCACAGCTAAACCAAAACCTTTAGCAAGCACAAGTATTCAAATCATGTCATGTGGCTTCACTTAGATTTACTGCCTCCTCAAATAGGAAACTGAAATTTGCGCTAAGACATGCCTGACCCTCTGCCTCCAACACACTGAGTGAAGAGTTAGCTGTGAGTCTTTTTCTGGTGTGTGTGTGTGTGGGTGTGTGTGTGTGTGTGGTGGTTGGACCTTTCTGAGGTGCAAACACTCTAGGCAAAATTGTATCCTGAGAAGGATCAGGCATCTAGCACATGAAATAATGAAAATGGCCACTAACACAGAGCTTATTTTCCTTTACTTCAAGACTTTCCAGGAAAAACATTCAGAGGCAGCTTCTCAGAAATCAACGCACTGCTTAGGGGCCTCCAGGCACCCCATCTTGGTCCCTGCACTCTTCCTGGCAAGCCTCAGATGATGGGCTGTATGTACATGAGACAGGACTGTAGTTAGACCGTCACGGCAAAGGCACGGTCATCTCATCCATTTACTTCATAGGAAGAATCAAACCAACTTATTTCTTTGATTTTGTGAATGAATGGAAGAACAGAATACTTTTCTAAGACAGATTTACATAGTAAGTACGATCTGCATAATGTCTCCGGACACTTCAGTCATGGTATCTAACTGAAGAAATATAGAAGAGAAAAGATAGGGAGCAGAAAGGTTTTCCGCCACACAAAGATGTGATTTTCAAAAATCCGAATCTTTTATAGTTAAGGAAATGTGCAATGTGTATTATGTAAATGTAGGATACAGCTATATAATTGCATAATCTAGACCTTTTTTCTAGGCAAAGCCACTTTAGGTTTTTCCTACCTATATTGAGTGTGGATGTGGCATTAAGAACAACTTTGGGCTGGAGAAATAGTGCAGCAGTTAAAGGTGCTTGCCGCTCTTGCAGAGGACCAGAGTTCAGTTCCCGGCACCCACACTGATTCACAACTGCCTGGAGTTCCAGTCCCAGCGGACTCCAACACCTTCTTCTTCTACACACATGTGGTTCACAAAGATTCACACAGACAGACAGACATACTCACCCAATAATAGGTGAATAAATGAATCTTTGAGGAAACGGCTTGTGTGTTTTAAATGCCTACTATATTCCAGTTACTACCTCACTAAAACATCATAACAATACCATGAGTTAAGTATCACTCATCACCACCGTCTCCTCTAATATATGAATGACAAAACTGAACCTCAAACCGCTTATTGGTGCTGAAGGATTTAAGGCAGCTTTTATGATACACTTGCTCATCGTTTTAACTGCTTTGTGTTCATTGCATCATTTTTCTGAGACCATGTGCTACAAGTTCTAGCTGGAACCTGAACCCGTAAACTCTGCCCTTCTACAACAGAATGTGGGTCCCTTTGTCCACGTCCTTGCTATGTGGTCTTTCTAAGACCACATGTCCAGAGTTCTATGTCAAGATACCAGGAGCACATCACCTCAGGCCTACCTCATGAAGACTGTGAATTATTCCCGTGATGTGATCAGATCTTAAGCAATGAAACTATCCATTCCCTTGCGCTCAGCCAGCTAGTTAGGAGGAAAGCACTAATAAAACTGTAGGAAAGGGTAAAGAAAAGGAGCAAAGAGGGGAGAAGCACCTCATACCCATGAAGGAAAATTCCTAATTGAAAAGACCAGTTAGAGATGAGCCCTTGTTGAGTTTCCACAGCTCCTCATTCAATCATGAATGTACAACCTGAATGGGTCAAGTTAAGTAGGGGGCAGTTTATTACAAAATATATGTTAGACCTACTCACTGCCATATTTCTGTTAGATTCTCCCCTGAGTTCATGAAGATTACAGTCTATGCCACAGCTAGGAAAAAAGGTTGGAAACTTGCATGTTGGACCTAGCCGTGACACAAATTAACAGAGACAGATATTCAGGCTGCTATAACAAAATACCACAAGACAGTAACTTTAAATGACAGAAATGTATTTCTTACAACTCTGGAAGGCTAGGGAATGTGAAATTAAGGTGTTAGTTCCAAATGAGATTCTTATTCCCCAAACTCTAAAAGGAAGTCCAAATATTCAGAAATGGGCTCAACCAGGACTATAGGAGAATTTCTGGAGTTTAGACAAAAGCCAGCATTCCTCAGGAACTGGTGAAGCTGGCTTCACTCCAACAAAAGACATCATTTCTCTTCTCCCTGACAGAATGGGCATATGACTGCTCATGGGGCCCGGGGCCTATTAGCATACCAAAGCACAGGCTGACCTCCAGGCTCCCTCCTACCACAAGTACCTGTTATACATTCCGAAGTCCACACCAGCACCCTAGCCCTTCTCACCTCCTCCCCTACCCTAAATGCCCTCCAGCTCATGGGCTTCCCGCCCCATCTACTCATTCTCCTTATAACCCTGCTCTTTTCAATTCTCTCTCCCTTTCACTCTACTCTTGCTTCTCTCACAGCGAGGTCCAGTCTGCTGGCCATGTTCAGCCTACTTCTTTCTCTGCTCTGGACTTTTCTGGAAGGCTCTAATGGTTCTTTCTCTCTTATCTACAAGAAAAACTCTTCACCTTGGAAACCAACTTTTTGTCAGTTTATACAACTGGTAGAGCTAATACTGTGAAAGATTGCTTCCTCATACAGTCCTCTCATCTTCTCAAGTGATGGAAGAGAACAACCTGTCCTCTGGGGTCCTATTTACAAAGCCTCTAAGTCCTCCTGATCAGCCCCTAGTCTCAAAAATACCACCTTTAAGGAGTTAGATTTTGATATGAAGTTCAGGGGTCGGAGATACACAAATTAAGACCATAGTATGCAGTATTGGTTAAAACCCTTGCCTGCATCCTTACTTGTTTTCTATTTCCACTTGAGGAAGTTTGAAAACTGGACTGTAAAAAACTGTTCAATTGCAGGCATCTTCCTTAACAGCAGTGTTGGAGTTCAAGACACAAACCGTAAGCACTGAGGCAGTTAGCGGAGGCACAGACCTTCTCTCCATCACCAAGGGAGGAAGTATGCAACCGCTCTTGTGAGAGCAGAGGAAGATGGGCTTTCCTCGGGACCATCACAGTACGTTCAGGAGTGGCTGCCACGAGATGCAGGAGTGGATGAGAGAGACTGGGCCCTACTCCAGCTGCAGTAGAATCTGAAGTGCTCGAGTGGAAATTTATAGCCGAGGAGCAAGAAGGGGTCAGTGGACGGAAAAGTACAGATGCTGTATCAGGAGTAAGGATGAGTCTGGGTAAGCAGATCTGGGCAGATTCAAGATGCAGACAAGCTAGAGTGCTGAGGTCTCAGCCACCTAAAGGGTGGGACTGCAGTCAGCTCTCAAGGTGATCACCGCTCTGGAGTGGAGGCCTCTTGCGCAATTGCCTTGCTCAATTGTCCTGCTAAAGCTGGGTTTTATGTGGAAGTGTGAATGGACCTCAAAGCCTGTTGCTAGGGTCAAGAAAAGAATCTTGGTCACAGTCAAGCTGGTCTCCACCAAAAGGAGATCCCTAGGAAAGCCATCATGAGACATCCACTAGCAGAAGGCTCCCTTTCAGAAAGAAGCACTCCTGTCTCTAAAAAAAAAAAAAAAAAAAAAAGAATGGTTATAACTGAAATATTTAGAGACTGAGAGGTTGCTCGTTGAAAGCAAGCAGCGTTCTGCCTAACCATCAGGAATGAGGATTTCACCTGCTTCCAGTGCTTTGGGAAGCAGGGTCTAAGACTGAGAGTCTTGCAGAGACAGTCCATGGGGGGGGGGGGGGGGGGGCCATGAATATATATGAGCAGTCAGAGGCATCTGAAAAATACAAAGGAGACCTCCCTCCTTAAACTTTGGAAAACAGAAAGCAGCAAAAAAAAAGGATTCTTCGGGGCCCTGATAAGTAGCCAATCCCTAATTAAGTAACTGTAACAAGAGAGCAATTGAAGAATGGAAAAATACAGGGCACAGAGAACTGATCTGCTGTCTTGTAGAATTCCACAGAAATGAGACATGACTTCACAACATTAGGGTTAATTGGCTAATGGGTTTCAGCAAGGATAGCTTTTGTATGGGCATATTTTCTAAATAAAAATGGGTAGGATTCAAAAGGCAAAAAGTGGTTTAAATACCTTTGTTTTTCCCTAATTCAGTTAGAAGACTATTTTTTAAAATATTTCTTCCAGTTTAAAAAAAAAAACAAACCTGTATTTATAGAATAAATGTTATTTTCTGAAGAACTCTCTTTAATGCTTGAGAATGGGTGGGGTTTTATATATTAATTTATACAGCAAACACATCCCCTCTGAGCTAGGCACTAGCTGCATAACAGCTCTCAGTCTCTTCAGATCAATTTAATAGCAGTAATAAAATCATATTCCGCCATCCTCCCCCCCTCCAGTTTCCAGAAAGTCTCAGATCAAAGCGTCAGTACCTTCATACCTAATGAGGATCTGCTTTCTGGGTCATGCTTTGTGCCTTCCACCCATGGCCTCATGGAGAAGAAGGACTGAGGGGGTCTCTGCTGAATTTAAAATAAAGTGTTGTTAAAACAATATAACTAAAATAAATTAAAATATGAGGACACTAAGGTCATCCATAAGGGTCCCAGCCACAGGATATTAGCTACCTACCACAGACCATACCTCATCACACTGTCCCTTTAAGAGCTGAATGTATTAAACAGGGAGATGCAAAAACTACTTGTTCCATTTGACTCCCAACAAATGAGCACCTACTGTGTGCAGTTTATTTGCTATATTGCTTAATTCTTAGACCAGTCTTAGAAGAGACTACTATTGGGCTCACAGGGTTCCTTGACTTTCCCAAGTTCTGAAGGCAGAAACGGAGTCTGCTCCTGCAGTAGGAACAAGCATTCAGGAGTCTGAAGCACAAGTCCTGAAATGCATGCAGGGCCAGCCTGGTCTATACAGTAGTACTAGGACAGCCAGGGCTACATAGTCAGATCTTTTCAAAAAAAAAAAAAAAAGAGAGAGAGAGAGAAAGAAAAAGAAAGCCACAAAATTCTCAAATTTAAGGAGCCAGCTCCCAAAGTCCCTTGCCGTGTACTGAAGTGTTCCATAAATGAGAAAGATGCTCTGGAACACCACTCTGAACAGGGAGCTATAATCCTAGTAGAGGCAGCTGCATGGTTGTAATTTTGACAGAGCTTGGTGTGATAGCTTTGAAACCGTAAGCACTGGAATTAGTAAACCTGAAGAGACTATAACGCAGTCGGTTGAGTGTCTGCCTAGCTTACACCATGCCTTGTTTTCAATCCCTGTATTTCTGTCTTAGTGTTCTGTTGCTGGTAAGAGACACCATGACCATGGCAACTCTGAGAAAGAAAAGCATTTAATTGGGGCTTACAGTCAGAGAGTCAGTCCATTTTTCTCATAGCAGAAAACATAGCAGCATGCAAGCAGACATGGTAGCTGAGAGTTCTACACCAAATCCATAGGCATCAAGAGGCAAAAAACCATAAGTTTCCACATCTGCTCTGATAGTCTACAGGGCAGAGTCTTTCAGAGGCCTTCTGTGGCAGGTTCTTAACTTATTCCCTGTTTTCTCCTTCTTCTGATGTCCATCCTCTTTGCCTTTCTGGGTGGGGATTGAGCATTTTAGCCAGAGTCCTACCTCTTGATTAGTTTCTTTAGGGCTACAGATTTTAGTAGATTTATCCTATATTATATGTCTTTATGAGTGAGTATATGCCGTGTGTGTCTTTCTGCTTCTGAGATAGCTCACTCAGGATGATCTTTTCCAGATCCCACCATTTACTTGCAAATTTCATGATTTCCTTGTTTTTTATTGCTGAGTAGTATTCCATTGTGTAGATGTACCATAATTTCTGTATCCATTCTTCAGTTGAGAGGCATCTTGGTTGTTTCCAGCTTATGGCCAACCTTTGAGGAGATTGCAGGGAATCTTATGAAAGAAGTGGGAGTTAGTAAGACCTGGAGGGGACAGGAGTCCACGAGGAGAACAACAGATCCAAAAAATCTGGGCACATGGGTCTTCCCTGAGACTGATACTCCAACCAAGTAGCATGCATGGAGATAACCCAGAACCCTGCACAGATGTAGCCCATGACAGTTCAGTCTCCTAGTGGGTTCCATAGTAATGGGAACAGGGACTATCTCTGACATGAACTGATTGGCCTGTTCTTTGATCACCTCCCTCTGAGGGGAGAGCTGCCTTACCAGGCCACAAAGGAAGACAATGCAGCCACTCCTGATGAGACCTAACAGACTAGAATCAGAAGGAAGGAAAAGAAGACCTCCCCTACCAGTGGACTTGGGGAGGGGCATGCGTGGAGAAGGAGGAGGAAGGGGAGGATTGGGAGGGGAAAAGGGAGGGAATTACAGGGGGGAAACAAAGTAAATAAAGTGTAATTAATAAAAAAATAAAATAAAGAAGCAAAAAACCATTGGCCCTGGCTTGAGCTTTTAAAATCTCAGCTTTTGAAGCCCACCCCCAGTGACACACTTCCTCCAACAAGGCCACACCTCCTAATCCTTTCAAAGAATGCCACTCTCTAGTGACCAAGCATTCAAATCTATGAGCCTATGGGGGCCTGAGGAGAGGAGTTATTCTTTTTGTTTGTTTGCTTGTTTGTTTTGTTGTTGTTTTTCAAGACAGGGATTCTCTGTGTGGCCTTGGCTGTCCTGAACTTACTTTGCAGATCAGGCTGGCCTCGAATTCACAGAGATTTGCCTGCCTCTGCCTCCCTGAGTGCTGGGATTGCATGTGTGTGCTACATGCCCACCTGGGGACCATTCTTATTCAAATCACCACAACCACAGAGACCACCTGTGGTGTCACAAACTTGTAATCCCAGCACTTTGAGGATGGAGGCAGGAAATCAGAAGGCCACAATTATCCTTAGCTACATAACAAATTCAAGGCCAGCCTAGGACACATTAGATTCTGTCTCAAAGTGCACGTGTGTGTGTGTGTATGTGTGTGTGTGTGTGTGTGTGTGTGTGTGTGTGTGTAAAAATTATTAGGCCTAAGTTTCTTCCTCTACAAATAGGAATGCTTACAAATTCCTTGCCATTGATAACACTGACATGAGATGCTTTGTTTAGATGCTAAATTCAGTAAAGGTCAGTTACTGTCCTAATCTACGGAAGATGGAAACTCCCACAGAGCTCGTAACAAGCAGGAATAACTCACGATATTAAATCCATGTATTGGGAAAGGCACTAGATTCATTTTTATGTCTTTTTAAAATTTTCTGCCTGAAATTGCAATCTTTTCTAGGTGCAATTTTCATAGACCATAAACTTAGGTGGAAAAAAAGATACAATTCTTGCTTTTTAAGTTGATTTTAAATTCAAATTTTTCAACAAGGCCACACCTCCACACATTTTTTTTTTTCCTCAAGCCTCAATTCACTCATTCCCAGGTAAAGGGAAAGATATTTATGATTGGATTACCATGGGCGTTACAAATTTTAGTCCTTTTAGAATCTTTGGATGTTGGAATCTGGGCACTTGATCCTTCAAAACGCTTTTTTTTTTTCCCTCAAAATAACTGTCTCCATCAAGTGTCTGTAGCTCAAATGCTAAGCCTTGGCTTTTTCTTCTTTTAGATTGATGAGGTTAGAAACCTGATCTCACTAATGGAGAGAACACAAAAGACATCCCTGCTGCTTGGATAGTGGGGGGAGAAAAAGGAAGGGGAGTCCTTCATTCAGCCAGGGGTGGGAAGGCCCAGGGTGTGAGAACTGCATGGATGTCCATATCAAGAAGAGATGCAAAGCAGGGCTTTGCGGATTGAAGACTGGAGGGCACAGCCAAGTCCTCTCCCTGCTGAGTTCCTCTCTCTAGCACTCCGAGGTTCCCTGCTTCTGCTTCTTTCCATGAACTTATGCGGCCTTCATTTTCTCTCTCCTGTCCCAGTCTGCCTCAAATGCCTCTCCCACCTCTACTCACTGTGGCTTTCCAGCTCAAACCCTGCTGCTGGCTTCTCCTGCCTGAATCTCTTCACAGAGAACCTACCCGGGGAGAGTCGTCTGCTGGCCAGCCATGGCTTGAAGACTCCATTTCTAGTTCAACCAACAATTCTGGAGCAGGTACTCTGCAGAATATCTCTAGCATTCTTTAATATTGGTATAAAAAGTGCTTTACTGTTTTGTTTCATTTTTAATAAAGTAAGCTGTCTTGTTTAAAATCAATAAATAAAAATGTTTCGGCCAGACTTTGGGGGGGGGGGGGGACAAAAAACAGCTTCATGACCTCAACTAGAAGTTTCCTAGAAAATGCAATGGGCTCATGGAGACATCTCTGCACACCATTTCTATCTGCCAATGCCTCATTTGGTTTGATTTGGTGCTTCTGGTGGTTGATCTCAGGGTCATACGTGCGCACTCGGCAAGCGTTTCACCACTGAGCTGTGCCCAAGCTTTCTGACAGTGCTTCTATAAGATACACACGAAGGCGGGTTACTGTGAGTGAAACACTGCTAATGCTTGATTGTATAAACCTTTCAGGAACAAGAACATTTCCCCTCTTAGGAGAGCAGCTGTCACCTGTGTGCTGGGTACTATGAGAGAAAATTAATTTTGCTGTTTTACAATAAATTTTTAAGTGTAAAAAAGTTGTTATCAATGAAGAAAATGATATATATGATAATTTTTATCTGAAATGCAATTGATGGTAAATAAAAATGACAACAAGAAACATTCAAGAGATGCAGAAAGGAGACAAAATCAGATTCTGGTGACTTTTTAATTGCTATTATTTAAGGTCAGTGAATTAAAAAACAACAGTAGGCAAATGGATTTTGAACGCCTAAATTGGGTCCCTTAAAACGTGAAGTAAACATTTCCTTACAAAGTGCATCCTTGGATCTTCCAAAGAAAGCACTTTTCAAATTAAGAAAGATTGATGGCGGATGGAACCAGGAAAGAGGGGAGAGATGACAGGTATACACTAACTACAAGTAACTAGGTCACGTGCAACCTGATTTTCATCGTTTCTTTAGCGTTAGTTGCTAATTGAGTGTTTGGGTTTTTTTGTACAGTAGCTGAGCGTCAAACCCCGGGCTTTGAACAAGCACTCTCTGAAGCAAGCTACATCCTCAGAGCCTTATTTGTAAATTATGGATTTCTTTGGGTTTCTTGTTTTGTTTTGTTTTGTTTTAACTAGTGATTAAAATACTTAGTAAGAATTGCCAATCATAAAAAGAAAGTTAGTTGGTACAGAACGGGACTTGGAAAACCTGAAAAGACGCTGGCTGCTTTGAAGAGAAAGATGAAACCCGCGTGCGGCTGGTGATCCCAAACTTGGTCGAGCTTGTTTGGGAAAAGCAGCTGCTGGAACATATTTTTCCCGCACTTGAGAACCAGTCTCTCCATTTTCATCATTACGTTTTCCATCTGTCAAGACGATTATGGAAGTATATTGCAAGACGGCCGCAATTTCCCATCTGTGTGTAATTGCTGCTGTCGACAGTGAACAACCGACTCACCAGCGGTCCCAGCTGGAAGGCCTTCTGCCACGCAAGTCTGCGCCACTGGGAGTTGAGGCGGAGGTCAGGTGAGCAGAGGGAATGAACAAAATGAGACCTGACCCTGATGACAAACAGACTGATGAGCAGCTGTACATTCTGGAATATTTCAAAACCTAAATGGCACTTGAGTTTGTAATGTTCTTGTGTGAAAAGAACATTATTTAATATGTGAGCTTATACTTGTGTAGAAATTAGAGTTCTTCAAAAAGTGTAGGGTTCATGGGATGGCTCCATGGAAAACAACAACAACAAAATGCTTGCCTCCAACCCTCAATCCCCAAAACCTAAGTGGTGACAGAGTCCCACAAGCAGACTCTGACCTCCATACATATACCACACACAAACACATATACTAAATAAACAAATAAAATAAATAAATAAAATAAAATGTAAATAAAATAAAAACGTAACTAGATTTTTAAAAATCTAAGTACATTCTCTATAAACTATGTCTGTAATTGTTATAGAAACGGAAATACAAATAAATAAACAGTAATAATAATTACATTTAATCATCCCGGGGGGTAACTGGCTACAGACACAGTGAGCTGATTCGTCTGCTGCAAGGAAGGTGAGCCACGAGTAGGTGAAGAGCCAGCCTTGTTTTGCCTCTAGCCATGGGGAACTCCTATGATGACTAACACACTGGTGAAGATTGAAAGCTTCTGAAAGGAACCCTCACAGATCACATTTGAAAAGTGGAGCTCCATGTGCTAGGGAGAACCAGGCAAGCTGCAATCTGTGTCAACACACTTCAAAGTGTGCTGAGCCAGAATGCTACCAAACCGCATGCAAACCAACACATAAAACCAGAGCCTTTTCTATATATCAAAATAAACACCAAGAAATCAAGAGAAGAAAATTCCATCCGAAATAGCTTTAGAGAGATAAAATACCCAGGAATAAACTTAATCAGCTAGGTGAAAATCTTTTACAATGAAGATATTGGAAGATAAATAGATTGGCAGAGTTATAAAAATGACTATTTACAGTATCAGAAATGACCTACAGATGCAACACAACACCCAGCAAAGTTCTTTATAGTACTAGAAATAGAAATAAAAACAGTTCTAAAATTCATGTCTTCAAGAAACTTCCACATAAGTGAGGCATTGTGGCACATGCCTATAATCCCAGCACAGAGGGAGGCAGAGGCAGGCAGACTGCTGTGAGTTCAAGGACAGCCTGGTCTACAAAGTGAATCCAGGACAGCCAAGACTACACAGAGAAACCCTGTCTCAGAAACGAACTAACAAACAAAACAGAAAAATTGCCTCCACATAGACAAAGCAATCTTAATCTAAAAAATGGATCTCAGTAACTAAGAGCCAGAGTAACATAACAGACACATGGACCAAAGGACTATAATAGACCTCAATATAAACTCATTCAACTACAGCAATCTGATCATTCACTAAAGTGTCAAAAACATGAAAACGAGCCGGCTTCCTCAAACAGTGGTGCTGGGAGAACTGAATATCCATATGTAGAAGGATGTAAGTAGATCCGTAAATCTCGATATTTAGAAAAAAATTCAAACTGAACAAAAAAATACATTGTAAGATCTGAATTCTTAAAACTACTAGAAGAAAGCAGATATACATCAAGATGTAGGTAACAACTTTCTGAGGACTCTGATAGCACAGAAGATGATTCCACAGGTCGTGTCCTGGTTAGACTTGGTCAACTTGACATAAGCTAGAATCAAAAGGTAAGAGGAACCTCATTTAAGAAAACACCTCTATCAAAGGCATTGCCCTGTAGGGGCATTTTCTTGATTGCTAATTGATAGAGGAAGGACAAGCCCACTGGAGGAAGTGCCAACCTTGGGCAGGTAGAATTAAAAAAAAAAAAAAAAAAAAAAAAAAAGCAGGCTGAGCAAGCCATGAGAAACAAGCCACTAAACAGAACTCGCCTGCTTAGTTCTTGAACTTGTGGTTGTGAGCGTTGCCTTCAGCAGCTAAGCATCTGTCAGCCCCTCCAGGTTCTTACCTCCAAGTTTCTGCCTTGAGCTCCTGCCCTGACGACTTCCCCAGGGATGGGGTATGTAAGATGAAATAAACCCTTTCTTCTAAAAGTTGCTGTTGGTTATATTGTTTTATCACAGCATTGGAAACCCTAACTGAAACAGGTTGGCAAATGGGATTCATGAAATTTAAAAAAATTCTGCACAGCAAACGAAGCAATCAGTAGAGTAAGGAAACCGCCTATAGAATGTCTTATTATTCTGAGTCTATAAAAATTCTCAAAAGTTCAATGGCAGACAAATCACTTGGTTAATACGTAAGCTAATAAGCTGGACAAAAAGTTTCCAAAGGAAGAAATAAAAGGGCCAATAAGTATTTGGAAAGATGGTCAATATCCTTAGCCATCAGGGAAGGGCAAATTCCGACTGTGTTTAGAGTCCATGTTACCACAGTCAGAACGGCTTTAGTCAAGAACATTAATGACAAGTGGCCAAAGTACTGAGACTACTCGACTGCTGAAAGCCGAACCGTCAATGAGTCATCACTGTCACTTCCCTGGAGGCTCAGAGAGAGTCAGAAGGGAGAGATGCAATGGCGGAGCAATGAGTTCTGGGCAAATCTGAGCCTGCCACAAAGGGGGACAGGCTTGTGTTGCCCCACCTTCCCCTGAGGGCTATAATGCAGTTAATGTTGGCTGGGGAGGGAAAGACATTTTCTTGTAAAGTGAGGAGCCCCTGCGCAGGTAAACAAACCCTTAGGCTTGCTCCTGCAAACAACCCTAATAAAACTCACTAAGTATCTGCTCTCTGTCTCTCTGTCTCTCTCTCACACACACACTGACATGCCCGCACACATATGCACACATACTTTGCACCTACCTTATTCCACAGTGTTCACCTGACCCACTCAACTTACCCTTCCTATGTCTGCTGTCCGCGATTCAGTTTTCATCAGCTCCTGTTCTAGGTGCCATTACCTTCTCTAAGTCAAGCCTTACACTTGTTTGTATCTCAAAACGCCAAAAGACACACAGAAAACTTTCATTCACCCTCCTCAAACTCCTCTTCCTAGACTTGAATTTTAAAGGACACATTTTCCCCAAGTGCACCCCGACGCATGGGCATGGCTGAGGGGAAGTTCCCTATCTGTCTCCAACCCCAGCTCTTTTACATTCTTTAGGAAAAACTGTTGGATGAGGTACACTTTCTTTGAAAAAAAAAAATTCAGTTCTGAGACTGAACTCAGAGCCTCTTGCATACTGGGCAAATGCTCTAGTACTGAGCTACACCCTCAGCCCTTGTTTTAATTTTTATTTCAACAAAGGTTCTCATTACAATCCCCAGAATGGTCTTGAAGGGTGGCCTAGACTACCCTTGCTTGAACTGTTTGAACTCCTACCTTAGCCTCCCAAGTAGTTGATGCTACAGGCCTGTCAGCAGGCCTTGGGTTTCTTCGAATATTCTGCATGGGTGGTTCTTATTATTACTTAATGAAGCAGCTAGGATATCTCACACCAGCGTTTGCTGCTCACTCACTTAAGCCCTTGAAGGACATTTAATATCTTGTCAAATGGGCTACTCATATTTCAAGTTCTTCTTCAAGATAGTTTTTTTAAAAATGAAAAACAACTGTTAAGGGATGAATGATAAAATTACTTTGTGTGTCTTACATTCAAAACAAAATGAATTGTCTTGGCAGGAAAATGCCTTGCCTTTAATCCCAGAGTTCTAAAGCAGGAGCGAGCCCAGTTCAGGGCGAATCTAGGCTATGCAGTGAGTTCCAGGTCAGCTAGGATTACATACTGAGAACCCTGTCTCAAGGAAAACAAGATAAACTAAAAAATTCACAAGCAAAAAGAAAAACAATAAACTTAGACACTTCAGTGCACACAGCATACAGTACATAGACAGGAGATGTTTTCTACACAAATCACTGCTGTCTAGAGGAAAATAAAACATAACATTGGTACAAATAAAATATGACCGTGTCAGGTTATCTTGACACACAAAGCCTTGAGGGTGTGGGGCTTTGCACAAACACACACACACACACACACACACACACACACACACACATATATATATTCAAACAAACAACTTTGAAACATCAACACCCAAATCCCTACCACATGCCAAATTCAGACTGTTGTACATTGGCCAATGAGTAGTTGTGGATTTCCTCTTAAGGCTGTTTGCCTCCAGCTGCTTACCACATCACCTTTGCATATAACAGTGTTTATTTGGGGAAATATTATTTTATAAGTGTTGCATAAATGTTTCAACCATGATTATATATAAACCTGGGAGGTATATTTGTCAAAACACACTTTTTTGACAGAGCTCACATTCAAACTTCGCATTCAGCACCAGCTGAAAGAGTCTCTTTGATGAACCTGGTAACATACACGTCTGTAATGAGGCTTTAGTAGAAAGGTTGTCAAGAAGTTTAAGGCCAGCCTGGGCTACATTAGGAGCTCACAGCCAAGGCTGGGATGTATAATGAAACCTTGCCTCAACGCAAATAAAGCACACTACAAGGGCACAGAAAAAGTGCCTAGTGGCCAGGACCCAGATGTTAGGTCTGTCCTCATCAGTGCCTGAAACTGAAAAATGTTTTCAGGCCCCACTCATCAAACACATCTTTACTGAACTCTGACGGGCACTAAGAAGTTGCAGTGAACAAAGCAAAGGAGGAGCCTATCTGCATGGCACTAATACTTTAGTAAAAGACAGGGGCAGCTGAAAGGAACCAATGTCACTATGGTGCCTAGGGCCATGAGGGAAGTGAACAGGTAGGATGATAAAATATAACTGTGGACCAACCTTGGAGATGGAGTTCTCAGTAAAGCCTCTCTGGGGACAGGATGAGGGACTAAGCAAGCGTTTATGGAATCACGGACAGGAAGTAGCCCAGATAGACATGATTAAAGCATTTGCCCTGGGATAGGGGCTGGGAGGTAAACGTAGTTTAGAGGGTTAAGGTCTGCCCTGTCCCAGGTAAGATAAGGTTATTCTAAAATCTACCAGGTGACTGTGTCTTTATTGATTTGATAGCGGGTTAGATAATGCTGCCAAAATAATTATAGGCTGCTATTTCATAATAAACATCATTAGCATATTTTGTATGTTCTGCAACAGGAGGGAAAATCCAAGATGTTAAGCATGAGAATGAGACAGATGCACAAAGAGCTGGGAGGTCATCTCCCAGCACAGGCAAGGAAAGAGCCAACGAGTAGAAAAACACTAAACATAACTTGTTCCTGGCACAGAAAAGTGAGAGTCTGAGGGCAAGACATGTGAAATGAAGTTGGGGAAAGGAGCAAGACTGAACATCCACTGATTAAAAGGATTCATTCTAGGAAGCAAGTGAGATTTTATATGTGTCTGAGAGAGGTCTAGTGGCAAAAGCAAAGAATAATTCTGCTTCCTGGGATTCTACACCTTGAAAACACTGCGACTTTTTCATCTATAGACTCCAAATTCATCTTGCAGACAGACTTTTCTCCCAGCTCAGTTTACGTGGGCCTGTGATGGTCTCAACATAAAAGTCAGCATAATAAGTTTTACTTTCTGCGCTGAACTCCCATTACAACTTCTATACACACATTTCTGCTAGAGGAGTAATAAAGGCCCTTTGAGAAAACTTGTGGTCAAGAGAATAGAATGCCCGGTCTGAGTGGAGAACGAACATTCAAGTTGAGGCAGGTTGTTGGAGGATGTTTTTGTGCAGGATGCATTCAAATGTTTGATTTCTGTACCTAGAGATGTGGTTGCAGTCGAGACTTTGGCATTGCCATTATTTTAAAGTATCTCTTGACTCAGTATTTTGTAAAACATTATTCTCTATAACCTCCTGATTGACCAAATAAGGAGTTGAACAGCCAATAGCTGAGCAGGAGAGAAAAAGGTGGGACTTCCAGGCCCAAAGAGGGGGTTGGGGAGGTCTCAGGTAAGGGACCAGCCAGTTGCCATCAGAACATGGATGAAGAAGGAGGTTGCAGGGCAAAATTAAGATGGCAGGAGGAATAGCTGAGTATCTTCTCAGTGAGAGTGGCTGAAGCTTTTAAGAAATACAAAGGTTTCCACACCACTATTCAGAGCAAGGGCAGGAATAGAAGGCCATAATTTTACAGCAGATGACTGACCTGGCCAAGAGACCACCTCCTGAGAAGGCCTCACCTTAAGCCATACTGAAGAGATGGGTGGAATAATTTTTCCTATAATGAGATACTGTACTGTTCTTTCCAAAACCCTTGCCCCTTAAATTTAGCCATGCTGGCTTGTAAATCTGAACACTTTTCTGAATTATTCATAAAGGTATAACTTTTGCTCTTCTTCTGTGCTCTTCTAAGCATGTTTTCACTAATAATCTGGGCTTCTCCATCATTTTGAGCTTTCTTACTCTTTCCTAAAGTCTCCTTCCCCACCATGTGCCTTCTTGTGCTCCGTGTGTCTGTCCTCCATGCTGGGTTATGCATCATGACTTTTTTATTTATTTCCTTCATTCTCCTTCAGACCGTTGCTCAGAGTCACAACTTCCCTGCCCTAGAAGTTTTACTTTTTTTTTCTGCTTTTCTTTTTTTTGTTTGCTTGTTTGGATGGTTGGTTGGTTTGTTCCAGACAAGGTTTCTCTGTATAGCCTTGACTGTCCTGGACTCGCTTTGTAGACCAGGCTGGACTCAAACTCACAAAGATCCACCTCCCTCTGCCCCCCCCCAAGTACTAGGATTACAAGCGTGTACCACCACACCTTGCTTTTTTAATATTTTTAATTTGTTGAGATTATATTTACATAATTTCCCTCTTCCCTTTCCTTGACCCAAACTCTTACACATCCCCCACCTTGTTCTCTTGCAAATTTAAGGCCTCATTCTCTCTAATTGTTGTTAGGTGTGTGTTCTTAAACATAAAAATACAACCAGCTTAGTATGTGTAATGATACCTAGTGATATCTGTAAATTCATGTTTTCAGGGCTGATCATTTGGTCTTGGATAATCAATTAGTGTGTGATTCCCTGGGGAAGACTCTTTCTTCCACTTCTTAGTTACCTGTAATTTTTTGTAAAGAGTTGAGTGTCAAGATCTTTCCCTATTCCATATTAACACGTCTCTTAGTGTCACCCTCATTCAGGTCATGTTTAGACAGTCATGACATTTCTGGGTGACACAGTCTCACAGAAAACTTCCTGTTCTTCTTGCTCTTACAACCTTTCTCCCTCCTCTTCCCTGACGCTTCCTGAGCCTTAGGTGTAGGAGTTTTTTTTGTAAATGTGTCCATTGGGACTGGCTTCCACAACTCTGCATTTTGATTGGTTGCGAGTTTCTGTAGTGGTCTCTGTCTGCTGCAAAGAAAAGTTTCCTTGCTAAGAGGTGAAGACTACATTTATCTATGAGGATAAGGACAAATATTTAGAACGTAGCTAAGGATTGCACTGGTTTAAAGTAGTGGTTGTAGGTTCTCCTCCAAGACCTGTGACTTCACTAGCCCTGGGTAGTGGGCTAAGTTTCTAGTACCTGGTATGATTTCCCTCCTGTTGAGCAGGCCTGAAGTCCGAATAGAGAGCTGCTGGTTACCACCCAGGCGTGGGTGCCACTACTGCACCAATAGGGTCACTGTGTCATGTGGTGGTTCATAGGCATCACAGCGGGGTAGAGGTGGATTGATGACTTCCCTCTTTTGGAATCTGGCATGGTACTTTCTGGCACCATGAGAACTAGACTGCAGGGAGAGGGTATTCAGATCAGTCCTAGCTCAGGGGCCTCTGGGCCCTGTGTGCAAAGTACATGGTGTCTTCAGCAATAGAGAGTTACCTTCCATCTTTGGAGAGCAACCAAGGGCAATCACAACAGCAACAGCCTCTAACATTTTGAGAATCTCTTGGACAAACCTGACAAAGAATTCAAGACGGGGTTTCTCATGTCTGGTGTTGAGGTTTTTGTGCTCTTGAGAGGAGCACTGTCAGTCCAAATGGGAAATTTTTGTTTAATTAGAATACACATGTGTATGTATATACCAACTTACATGTGTTGTAAGCATTTTTAGGTAGATGGGTAATAGTCTCGTTCCTTATGATTTTTTTTCAGACACCTTTACTGTTATTTTACTCTTTGTTGGCTAGTCACACTGACGTAAGCTATCATGGACTAACTTTGTAAATTTTGTAGGCCCTCAAGGCTGGAGAGTGGCCATCCCCTGCCAGAGACCAAGAATCCCAGGCACGTTTGACCACCTGGATAGATTGCTTCCTGAGACCGGGAACCACCCCCCCCCCACACCTGATTCCCCCACCTGATTCCCCCACCTGATCCCCCCACCTGATTCCTCCACCTGACCGGTTTTAACAGTTAGTGTTAAAACCTTGGAATGTCTCAATGACTCACGAGATAAGTTCCTGCCCCTCTCCCTCCACTTTTTTAATTCCTTATTCTTTGAGCTTAAAAGTAAAGCTTTGCCCCACAATAAACAGGACTTTGACAAGGAAAACCGCTTGGTCCCGTTCTTCTCTCTCGCCCTTCAGGCTTGGCCCTCTTCGAAGACCCACGAATTACCAGTCCCGAAGGCGGGTACAATCCCCTCCCCCAGCTCCAGCAGCCAGGCCCCACACCCTGGACTTCTCTAAGACCCCTAATGGTCATTTTTCTAAGGACTGTAACTGCCACTCCCAGCCCTGAGGTGGCAAAAGTCCCACCAATCCCTGAGCTCCACAAGCTCAGCTCTTGAAATTCTGCCAATCATCACCCTGTAAATCTACCCCCTAGAAAGTTCTGCCCCTAAGAAACCCAATATAAGTCCTGCCTACTGTTCTGTTCTCTGCTGTCTTCTCCCATGAGCAGAGGCAGCCACCCCTGGATTAATCCCTCCAAACACTGGATTTGTCCCTCCCAATACGAGTCTTTTATAAAAGAGATCTGCTGCCTGCTGTGATTCTCCCATTGAACGAGGCGAAGGAATGGAGCAGGGCTGAGGCTCCTGAGCGCCTCAGTTCAACTGGGGATACCCTCTTTTGGGAGCTGCCATCCTGAAGAAGAAGAGTGATGAAACTGTTACAGTGTAGCACTCCAGCTCAGCCAGGAATCTCCTCTCTCAGGGCTGCAATTCCTCTGCTGAGGAGGCTTCCTCTCAGAGCTGTGTGGTTCCTGGGCTCCTGAGTCCCAGGAAGCCTTTCCATCCTAGCAGGAAAGTCAACCATATTTCTCTCTCCTTAGTTAAGTCTTCCTATTGTCCTGTTTCTCTCTTCAGATTAATTGCACCCTGCTGTGTCCTTCTCTACCCTTCTCTGTCCATTTTCTTTAAATTCTAATAAAATTTGTCCTTGAGTTGCCATTTGAGTCCATTCTTACTTCCATTATTTTATTAATTCCATTATTTTATTAATGATACTGAAAAGCCCAGGCCTCCGATTTTCCTAATGTAATTTCCAAACATGATCATCTGTTTGGCTAGCTCATCTCCTTAAGCCACGCCACATCTGTAGGGGGTCACTGTTTAACAAAGATCATTCCTAAACAAGATAGCTAGTTCTTCTCCAGTGAAGACTTGACCTATAACAATCTGATCATTAGCTACAGAAAATAAGCAGAAACTTCAGTTCCCATAAGGTTAATTTCTCTAAAACACTGGGTGGGTGAATGAGTGTTCTGCCATTTATTTGGTATCTCAGCAAATTCATATATCCTTATTTGACAGACATGTTGCATGATTTACAGGAATTTGCTAAAAATAAAAATAAAAAATTTCCCCTTTCAGATGAACATTTGTCCTCACTAATTTTGGGGATCTCAGCTCTAACAATTTTACTTATAGCTGTCCTCTGACAATTCAGTCCTTCATTTCTTCACCTTCCAAATGTTCTAAACAGTAGCTTCAAAGCACGGAGCCTAATTCAAAAACATGAAGGCCATTAGACCTGAGCTTTTCCTCGTAAACCTGCAGATTTGCTAGCCTGTGGCAGGCACATGGGTCCCCATAAGCTCTGGTTTTTAAATACTTTAAAGCCCTTTGAAGTGCTTCAAAATGTGATTTGACAGTGGAACAGTGATTTAAAAAAATCTCTAAACTAGCAAAAATAAAAAATAAAAAAAACAGTCTAAGCATCGGCTTGAAATTTATTTCTTTATTGTGAAATTTCAACTCTTTTTTGAATGTGAGCGAGAAGCCAGTGCAGAACGCCTTCAAGCCTCTCCTACCCCCTTCAGCCAGCTTCTGGTGAGGCAGCTCAGTTTGGGCCTTGTTACTGGACTACAGGAAGTAAGAAGCTGGAAGCCAACACCTCCCCTCTTGTCTTGGGACCCTTTTCACACCCAACACCTCCCTATGGCTCTTCCCCGGAAGCCACCTCTCTAATCGTCAGACAAAGCCCAATTGTCTGTGCAACCTGCGCCGTTAAATACATAATGAGAATAATCACAGTGCTGGCAGTCCTCTGCAGCATTCTTGCTGAGGGGTCATTAGCATCACAATGGATGCCACTCATCACAGTTGCCCCGTGCCAGGCATCCCGTGAAGTGCTTCATACACGTAATTTCATTTAAAGGTTTCTGACACACAAGGAAAGGTGAGATACGTGGATGAGTCTTATTTATCCTGTTTATTTAATGTGGAAATGTGGGTTCTGGGAACATTTATTAATCCACAGGCTCAGAACATAATGAATAGAAATAGACTCATCTCTTTCAACTCCTTTAAACCTTATCACTTCTGAATTCTCCAGTGGTACAAAGACGGTCAGAATTTGTTTAGCATCCACAAACTGGTTCAAAGAGTTTTGTGCTGTTTTACTTTCCAGAAACATTTAATGAATCGACAATGACAATCAGCCCCTCTGAAAACAACGATGAATGGAATAGGTCTCTTTCCTCAAAAGGTAACTAAAATGGTTCTTAAATTGTATTTGATGAAAAAGGCCCAGAGAGCTTACTCAAAAACACAGGATGCTACCCCCTCTTCCAGCACATTTTAAGTTGGTGTATTATTTATCATCCATATAGGCTCTCCATACACTAAGAGGAAAGCTTAACTTTATAATTTTAAATCATATGTATATGTACGTGTGTGTCTGTGTGGGTGTCATAAGCACATGAGTGCAGGTGCCCGAAGAATCCCCAGAGATATCAGAGACTCTGGAGCTGAATTACAGGAGGCTGTGAGCCTCCACAATGGGTGTTGGTAACCAGACCCAGGTCCTCTGCAAAGCAGTCCTTGCTCTTAGCTGCTGCACCATCTTTCCTGCTTATCTAGTTTTAAGTGTGTGTGTGTGTGTGTGTGTGTCTGTGTGTCTGTGTGTTGGTTTGCTCCCATGAGTTCCTTCCCAGAGAGACCAGAAAAGCACATTGGATCCCCTGGAACTAGAGTTAAAGGTTATTCTGAGCTGTCCAGCATGGGTGCTGGGCACCAAATTCCGACCCTCTGTAAGAACAGTACACACTCTTATCCACGAGCCATCTCTCCAGTCCTATGGAAGGTCACTTCTGGGGTTGGGTGGAGGGAGGGAGCAGGGTCTGAAGCTCAGTGGTACATAGACGGCCTATCACGTGCAAGGCTTTAGGATTGATCCCAGATATTGCACTTAAAGAAAGAAAGAAAGAAAGAAAGAAAGAAAGAAAGAAAGAAAGAAAGAAAGAAAGGAAGGAAGGAAGGAAGGAAGGAAGGAAGGAAGGAAGGAAGAAAGGAAGGAAGAAAGAAAGGAAGGAAGAAAGAAAGAAAACAAGTTCTGAAGGATGAGATAAAGAAGGACAGTGTGGGCAGAACAGAACTCAGCAATGGTCAAGTTGAGAGAGAGGAACAGGCAGAACTGCCTCAGGGAGCTGCTGCCACTGGGACCCAGCCTCCTAATTCATGCTCCGTTCCCATGTAAGGGCCCAATGCACTGCGGTTCTCCTGTTTTGAAGAACATATCAAGTAGAAAGAGGACTCAGGAAGTAAGCATAACACAGAGCAAGTGGCAGCTCCACCATGAACTTCCTACAACAAAACAATTCACAAACCTTTCTGATCCTTAGTTTTGTCATCAGCTCAACATATGCAGTGGTGTGCTTGGTATACAAGATCACTAAAAGAATTAAGAATAAAATAGATTCTGTATTAATCACTTGCCTTGTTCCTGTGGCAACATATTTGATAGACACAGCTTAAGGGAGGAAGGATTCATTTTGGCTCACGGTTTCAGTCCATCACAGCACTGCAGTCATGGCCGCAGGAATGTGAGGCCTCTGCTTCTTGCATCTCAGTGGGTCAGGAAGAAGAAAGCTTAGGACAGATGTAGAAACAGATATCACCTTCAGAGACTGTCTCAGCAACCCACTCCTCCTAGCTGGCCCCTACATCTCAACATTCTATAACCTCAAAACAGGATCCTCAAGTGGGAACCAAATTTGCAAATCCATGAACTTGTGGTTACACTCTAATCATAACAGACACTTATGAAACAATAGATATTGGAGCCAGTGAAGTGGCTCAGAGTATAAAGGCATTTGCCCCCAAGCCTGACAACCTGAGCTTAATCCACAGTGGTGAGAGACCAAAAAGATTAAAAATTAGCAGCTATTAGTTAAGGCCTGAACTATGTGGGTGGAGAAGTCTAGTAATGCCCTGAGGGGAAGGACAGCCTTACTGCATTCTTTCCCCACCTACTAGAGATAGCAGTTGCTAGGAAACTGGCCCATTCTTCTATGGAGGGACACCAGGTCATTATGGTCTGGGGACCTTCCTATAGCCAATCAATTCAAAATGTAGCATTTTGACCAATAGATGCTTGCCAGGCAGGAATTGCCCCTGCCTTGGGCATGCTGGGAGGGACCAGAATCTATAAATCACCCAACTAACCTGGGGACGGCGCGCTCAGCTCCCACCACTTTGGCGGTGGGGCTGTGTAGACCCAAGCTGCAGCTTGTAATTTACAATAAAAAGACCCTCATGTGTTTTGCAACGGAGTCGATTCCTGTAGATCTTTTGGGGGCTCGCGAACTGGGTATAACAGTGGAAGGAAAGAATCAACTCCTATGTGTTGTCATGGCTTAAACACACACAAGGTATGTCTCTAAGTGTATATACAGTGACAAATATAAAAAGTAAATTATTGCTATTACTAATATAACTTCCTCATACGTTTAACTATTCTTCCTAAAAACTCTTAAAAATAGCTTTAAAACTTCCATCATTTTAGCACATAATAGATGATAATAGTGACTCATCAGTGGGAAGACCTCACAAAAGACAGATTTTCATGAGCTTGGCAATCATAAACTGGATGCTAGAACAAGTCAAACCTTACTGCCAACAATGTACAGGATATTCTTGTACATTGTGAGCAAAGCATTCTTCAAAGCCTGTGACAAACAACAAAACGAGAACAAATTTAGCCCAAAGATCTCCATTGCCTTCAAGAATGGGGATAACAGGTTAGTTGGTTGGTTTTGGTTTTGGTTTGCCTTCAAGGTCTTCCTGTGTAGCTCTTGCTGGCCTAGAACTCACTGTGCAGACAGAACTGGCCTTGAAATTGCAGCCATCCTCATGATTCTACCTCCCTACTGAAAGATCCCCGAGGGTATCTTCCGTCTGAGAGACCCCCTCCCAAGGAACAACAAGGCCATTCGGATGCAAACAGCAAGAGGCTTTTATTTTGATACACATGCAAACAGCAAGAGGCTTTTATTTTGATACACGGGTACCCGGGGCAGCAAGGTCATTCGGATGACTTTGCGCGCCCCCTGGGTGGAAAGCTGGGGTTTTTATAGGGTTTTAGAGCAGAAGCGTGGGTACAGAAGTGAGAGGCATGGTTACAGGGGGCTGATTGGTATGTTTACATGAGACCGCAGTTTGCGTCAAAGTTTGGCAGGGACGCCAGGATTCCAGGAACTGGGTGGTCAAAAGGGTCATGATGACCCCTTGACGTGGCCCGCCATCTGTTGTTTTCCTTAGGACCCTTATCTTAACTGGAACAGTCTCACAGATATCCCATGAGGGTAGTCACAACAAGTTGTTTTTAGCTCAACAGGGGCAGCCTGACCACAGATATCCCAAGTGGGTGACACAGCTGGGTTTCTCAGTAATTTTTCAGTTTCCCATTAGCCTTCAGAGTTTTACAAAACAGTGGTGTCCCACAAAATGGCGTTAGCTATGTTTAACTTAGGGTGAGGCTGGGGTCTTTCACTACCAAGTGCTGAGAATATAGACATGCACCAATAATCCCTGCTTTAGTGGGTAAGTACAAAAGCCACAACAATAAGAAAGGAGTGGAAGAAAGTAGAAACAAGAGCTGATTGGCGGATTCAAACATGCTTTCCTTGCAAAGGTGAAGGTAGGGGACGCATCACCACCAACATGTCACCTCAGAACTAGCCTGCATAAGCAGACAATGAATATCTGATCCCAACCAATGCCCTGGAGCCACTGAAGCGTTGTGTTTCACCTCCTTCTTACACAACTCAGGAAACGAGTTCAGAAAAATGGCAGGCTTCCTTTCCATCCCCTGAAGTAGGCTGACAAGAATGAAAAGGAACCCAGGTTCTGACCGCTCTTGTGGGAGGTACTCCCTGAACTGGTTCCTGGGCCTCAGCAGGTTCAGTTGTACTTTGGGGTTCTTGCTCCCATATGCCAAGAAAGCTGCTATCCTGTGGATCAGACACTGGTCAGCTGTTCCCAGGAGGTTTACTTATCTCAGCATCCCAGGGAACCCAACACCATGGCAACAAGAGAGGTGAAAGCACTATCACTGTATTATGAATGAGCACACAAGAAATGTTTCAGGCTTTATGGCATAAAAAACAGATCCTAGGGCTTCTTTCAACTCATACATTTCCTTACCTTCTTGTATCTTTATGATACAATAAACACTTATTTTTATTTATAAATAAAAGTGCTTATTGTGCCATTCAGAAGTTTGGAAATCTTATACATAGAAAAGAGACTATGTTATTTTGTGTCTTTCTGCTTCTGGGTTACCTCACTCAGGATGATCTTTTCTAGTTCCATCCATTTGCCTGCAAACATCATGATTTCCTTGTTTTTTAATTGCTGAATAGTATTCCATCATGTAAATATACCATAATTTCTGGATCGATTCTGTAGTTGAGGGACATTTAGGTTGTTTCCAGATTCTGGCTATTATGAATAAAGCTTCTATGAACATAGCTCAGCAAATGTCCTTGTTGAATGGTTGAGCATCTTTTGGGTATATGCCCAGAAGTGGTAAAGCTGGATCTTGAGGTAGCATTATTCTTAATTTTCTGAGAAGACATCACATTGATTGTTGTACAAAGTGGTTGTACAAGGTTACATTCCCACCAGCAATGAAGGAGGGTTCCCCTTTCTCCACAACGTCCCCAGCCTGTGTCATCCCTCAGTGGCCAGCTGTTTGATATCCTTCCTCTGGGGGGGGGGTGTAGCCTTGCTAGGCCACAGAGGAAGATGATGCAGCCAGCCTTGATGAGACCTGATAGGCTAGGGTCAGATAGAAGGAGAGGAGGACCTCCCCTATCAGTGGACTAGGGAAGAGGTATAGGGGAGAAGAGGGAGGATGGGTGGAACTGTGAGGAGACAAGGGAGAGGGCTATAGCAGGATACAAAGTGAATAAATTATAAATATATAAATTGATTAAAATAAATAAACAAACCAAGTTGGGGACTGGAGGGATGGCTCAGTGGTTAAAAGCACTAGCAGCTCTTCCAGTGGGTTCAATTCCTAGAACCCACTGATAGCTCAAAGCTGTTTGTAACTCACACACACCCTCTCATAGACATCAATGAAGGCAAAACACCAATGTACAAGAAATAAAAATAAATAAATTAGAAAAAAAGAAAAAATAAACCAAGTTGTCATTTACTTATGCTATTTAGTTTGAATGATAGAAAATACTCAAAAATAAAAGGGTAAAGCCAAAAAAAAAAAAGCTTTCAATCATCATAGATGGAGAAAACAAGATATTCCATGACAAAACCAAATATAAACAATATCTATCCACAAATCCAGCCCTACAAAAAATACTAGAAGGAAACTTCCAACCCAAGGAGGTAAAATACACCAAACAGGAAATAATTTTATGCAAGCAAAACCAAAAGAAAACACAGACACACATTCTATCACCACCAACATCAAAACAGCAATCATTTGTCATTAATATCTCCAAACATTAATGGACTCTATTCCCCAATTAAAAAGACACAGGCTAACAATCTAGATACAAAAATTATTCTGCTGCATACAAGAAACACACCTCAATATCAAAGATAGACATCAAAGATAGAGGAAAAGATTTTCCTCTGAGGTAATGGACACAAGAGCTAAGCATATACCCAAAAGATGTTCCACTATACCACAAGGACATGTTCATAGAGGCTTTATTCATAATAACCAAAAACTGGAAACAACCTAAATGTCCCTCAACCAAGGAATGGATAAAGAAAATGTGGTACATTTACACAATGGAGTATTACTCAGCTATTAAAAACAATGACATTAAAATTTGTAGACAAACAGATGGAACTAGAAAAGATCATCCTGACTGAGGTAACCCAGACCCAGAAAGACAAACATGGTATGTAATAAGAATTTTCGGTTATTTTAAAAACACATTGTTGAAATATGTTTTTGTTCTAATCCAGCTGTGTGGGATATGGGGCTGCTTCATGTTGCCCACAGCAGGTGATTATGATTTGCTTTGTGCTCTAGTAGTGGTGTGATTTTGCCAGCTGCAGATAGTTTCTGCAAGTGTATGACATTTGGAATTCTGAGGACTCTTGAGAGGTTATATGCTAGAGCTCTGAGGATGGCAGCTGCTTGCTGCTGGTGGTGGTTGCTGTTGTTGAGGTTTGTCAAGTGGTCATGTGCAAAGAAATGAGAAGAAATTGAATATCCTGACAAATTTGTCCCAAGGAATGCAAGGCCCCAAGTCAGTAGGAAGTAGTCTAGTGAAAACAATGCCCCCTTTCCCCTCTATCCTTCTTTCTCTTCTACCTAGTGTTAGGAGTTTGGAAGGGTAGAATAAGGGTGGAAAAAGGTGCAGGAGAATAAGGAAGTAACAAAGTAGCAAACATTTGGCTACAATGGTAAATACTCACTTATAAAGGATCACCATGTTACAATTAACAGACCCAAAGAGGCTAAGTAACAAGGAGCACTTGAGGGGGAGGCATTTGAAGCTAACTGGGAAGGGGAAATAGAACAGACATCATGGGCGAGTGTGGAAGGGAGGGGACTGGACAGGGGAGGGAGTAGAGCTAGGAACAGGAGGGATCAGGTGTGGGAGAATGGAGAAAGAGAGTACTGGAGAGACAACTAGAATAGGGGAGGCATGTCTGGGACAAGTTAGAAACCTAGGGCAAAGGAAACTCCCAGGAATCTGTGAGAGTAGCCCTAGCTAAGACTTTTAGCAATGTGGGCTATGGAGCCTGAACAAGCCATCACCTGTAACCAGGCGAGACTTCCAATGGAGGGATTGGGACACCAACCTAGACATAAAACCTTTGACCTACAATTTGTCCTGCCTACAAGATGTGCAGGAATAAAGATGGAGGAGAAACTGAAAGAATGGCCAGCCAATGACTGGTCCAGTTAGAGACCCTGCCATGAGAAAGAGCCTACCCCTGACACTGTTGATGACATTCTACTCTACTCGCAGACAGGAACCTAACGTAAGTGTCATCAGAGAGGCTTCACCCAGCAACTGATGGAAATGGATGTGGAGACCCACAGCCAAACATTAGGCTGAGCTTAGGAAATCCTGCAGGAGGAAGAATTCATTAGGAGACAGCGAGATCAAAGACACCACAAGAAAACCTAAAGGATCAACTAACCTGGGCCCAAAGGGCCTCACAGATACTGAACTGCCAACCACAGAGCAGCCATGGGACTGGACTATGCCCTCTGCATATATGTAACAGTTGTGTAGTTTGGTCTTCATGTGGGACTCCTAACGGTAGGAGCAGGAGCTGTCTCTGACTCTGTAGCCTGCCTTTGGGATTCTTTCCCCTAACCGGACTACCTCATCTTGTCTCAATAGAAGAAGATGCACCTAATCTTATTGCAACTTGATATGCCAAGGCTGGTTGATAACATGGGAGGCCTCCACTTTTTTAAAGAGAAAGGGAGGAAGATGGGGGTAGGGAGAAGAGGTGGAGAGGAGGAAGGACGGGAAGAGGAGAAAAGGGAAACTGTGGTCAAAATTAATTAAATAGTAATAAAGGATAATGACAGAAGGTATGAAAAACGACGGTGAAATCCACCAGTTTGTATGCTCACTTTAAAAAATTATATTTTTTAAGTAATTCTCAAATACGAACCAGAAGATTACATTTCTGCCACTCACAAATCTTATAGCCTTAGGGTGGAAATGCTCTTAAATCTGTGCTTAGCCTTAAGGGAAATCTTAAATCCTAGCTTAGCAATCTTTGCTATCCTAAAGACATTGTGTTAGTGATTTAATAACAAGAATGGATTTTGAAAAGTAAAAAGTGCTATAAAAATAAAAATATTATTAAGGCCTTCAGCTTGGCTAAAAATTTAAAACATGATGGTATTCCTTTTGCACCATGCTAATAAAATATTAAACTATATTTAACACTGTGAGAGAGGGGAGTCTTACATGGCTTTCACAGTTGCAAAGTCCAGCACAGTGACTCATGAAGGCTGGAGGGGTCTAGAGCCTACAAGAAAGGCCAAAGCACTCTGTTTTATGAACTGGGATAGTTGCTGCTTCTTCTGTGACATGAGCTGAAGCAAAGTGTGGATGCAGGTTGGTCTGTCTCAATGACACACATCCTGCTGGTTCTGTTCCTTAGGAGCCTGCCTAATACCCTTACTGCAAAGTGAGAAAAGTACTTGGATAAACGCCAGGTAAGATGTAGGCAGTGCCAATACCCTGTCAGTGGTGCGTCTCTCACCATCCTCAACCCCAGTGACCTAGGTGGCTGGCAAAAGCAGCAAATGCCAACTGAGGTCCATCTAGGAAACAGAAAGATTGTATCAGGCTACGTAGCAAGACCTGGAGACACTGCAAGTTCAGATGAGCTAAGCAGGTCAATACTGACGGTCGCAGGCGGCCCTGCACCAAACTCTAAGAGCGAGCAAAACCACACAGGATTCTGTCATCTCCCTAGGTCAATCTCATGACAGTAAATTCTGGGAGACAGACTTCCCGTTCACTGATAGTGATGTAGGGCAAAGCCGGTGCGCAGATGCTCAGTCAATTCTTGGAAGCACTTATCTGCAAACATGCATGAAATGTGTGTACATACGAGAGATTCCTGTGGAAATCTGGGGCAGAGGCTCCACCCAATGTACAGCTAGTCCCAAGACCAGGAAGTTTTGCCCCTGAGATGTGGAGCCTGCCACTCACTCGCTCCTCTTGGCATCTTCCGACGTGCAAACTAGAAATAAGAGCCACCAAGCAGGAACTGGTGAGATGGTGAAACAATCCCCAGAAGCCATGTAACTACAGAAATAACAAACCAACTCTACAAAGCTGTCCTCCGACCCTCACACAGCGACACTGAACATTCGGACACAATTTTCAATTGCCAAATGTTTCTCACTCTCAATACTTACAGGGTCACAGCCCACAGCCTGGCAAGCTGTGACATCAGGGCACTCTGTCCTTCCCCACACTGTGCACTCACTGTGACTGGCAGCGATACTCTCTAAGTGAAAACGAAGGAGCTTAGCTTTTCTAGTTTGTTCAGTTTTTTTTTTTTTGTTTGTTTATCTTGTTGTGTTTCTAATATTTGAGATTGAACCTCGGGTCCCAAACATGCTGAAGCAGTACTCTGACTCCGAGCTTCAGCCCCACTTCTTTCTCACTCTTCTGCGAGAAAGTCTCCCTAGGTTTCTCGTGCTCTCCTTGAATTCACCCCGTGGCCCATACAGTTCTCACTCCTGTGACTCTCCTGGTTCGGCCAGCAGAGCAGCAGAAGTGACAGATGGGCACAGCAGGCTCAGCCCGGAAGCTGTCTCTCTTTGAGGCGCAGGAAGGCTAGAAGATAGGAACAATCAATCCTCTTTTTATTCAACTTAGTATCTCCTCCTTATTCTTTCGTGCATTTTTTATATTTTTTTGAGGCAGAGTCTCAGATAACCCAAACTGGCTTAGAACTTGCAATGTGGTTGAGGCCGACTTTGAACTCTTGATACTCCCAACCTCTACTTCCCAAGTACTGGGATCACAAGCATGTGTTGTCGTGCTTGGCTACCTTGTTAATTTGGATTGTATATGTAATTCTTAAAGAGTTCCTTTATCCTTTACGTATTGACACGACTTTCATCCTCTCATGAAGAGCTGGTCAAGAAATGATATTAGCAGGAAGTGGTGGCTCACATATATAGTCTCAGTACCTAGGAGACTGAGGCAGGAAATATAGAGAGTTTGAGGCCACCATAGCTACACAGAGGGATTCAGGCCACACTGGGCTACAAGCGAGACCTTGTAGTACACAATAAAGAAAGAAAAGTCAATTAGTTTAATAGGAAATGTAAATGTGTTTCACTAGCCCACAGAAATGTCACCATCTAACATAACATGCTGTGCTTTCTTTAAACATCACTGATATACTGACCACAATGAGATGATTCTTAGTTTTAAAATAAAATGTGTTTAATTTACTATCTGGAAAACTAAACAAACACCCTGGGCCCCTTCCCTGTGCAGATATATGCTAGACACTAGGCCTACTATGCCCTATCAGATGACTTTCACTGTGTCTATTTTGCAGGGGAAAAACTCTGATGCTCTGCCAATGACTTGCCCATGGGCATGTCATTTATAAACGAGCTTTTTCCATCCCTGATTGCAATTTATGTTTCTTTCACTGAACAATACTACTTTAGTGAAAATATACTTTACAAATATTCAAGCATACTGCCTTGCATTTCTCCAGACATTTACCCAAAATATGATATCTTACTAAGATGCAGTATCTGAGCTTGGAGATGACTCAGAGAAAAAAAAATGACTTGCCAGGCAAATGCCAGAGTTGAGATCCCTAGAACTGACATAAAAACTAGGCAAGCGTGGTGGCCAGCCTACAGTGCCAGCACACAGGAGGTGGTCTCTGGAACAGCTGGGTAACTGTAAACTGAATTGGTGAGTTCCAGATCCAGCAAGAGGTCTTTGCTTACTTTATATAAGGTGGAGAGCAATGGAGGAAGACATTTCCTATGACCATCCAGTCACCATGCATATATACAGACTAATGCAAACACACACATGAATGCAAAGAAAGAGAGAAAGAGAAAAGAAGAGAAAGGAAAGAAAAGGAAAAAGGAAAAGGAAAGGAAAGGAAAAAGGGAAAAGGAAAGGAGAAAAGAAAGGAAAGGAAAGGAAAGGGAAAGAAGGAAAAAGAAAGGAGAGGAAAGGGAAAGAAGGAAAAGCAAGGAAAGGAAAGGAAAAAAAGGTGAAGTGTCATGATTGTGCTATAGCCAGGACTCAGGGTTTTCAAAGTCAAGGTTTCTGAATTGCTTTCTCCCAGGTTCTGTCAGACTCCTGTATGTGGTAGTCACACAAGCTTTAATACTGACCCAAGTGTTCTGCTCATGTTTATACAGAAAGCTGTATATTCTCCTCTGGTGTATGTGAGCTATTTGTAGAAAAGATAGAGTCACAACCCTTGGGTAAGTGTGTTAAGGTGACATTTTCCTACACTGTAAGCTCAGTGCTTTCTCAGCAGCCTGACATCCTGGACAACAGGGCTGGATGGGAGCTTCATCTTCAGCTCTGCCCATGGCAGCAACCAGGTTCGTAATGACCCCAAAGCAGAAAGCAGACTGTGGGGTCCTCCTGTCCAGTGAAGCCATTTCCGAGGGGCACGTAGGCACAGATCCAACAAGTATTTCACATGTTCATCCCAGCTGCTACACCTACAACCCAAGTGATGTCTCAGCCCCCATCCGAAGCACACCAGGTGAATTCAAAGGCACTAGAGGCAAGCACAGTAGCACATATTGATAATCTCAGCACCTGGGAGGCAGATGCAGGAGGATCAGGAGCTCAAGGCCAGCCTCAGCTACATAAGGAGTTTGAGGCCAGCTTGGGCCTCATTTTACTAAGACCTTGTTGGTAGATGGATGGATAGATAGATAGATAGATAGATAGATAGATAGATAGATAGACAGACAGATGGCACTGGTTTTGAGGCTGTCTTTACAATGGGGAGTTGTACTCACCTCTTGGAGGTACTCTTTCCAAGCAGCATTCCCCTACAATGCTATGTCACACTCCACTGTGTGTGTGTGTGTGTGTGTGTGTGTGTGTGTGTGTGTGTGTGTGTGAATATGCAGATGGATGAGGCATCTCTGAGAAGTCATTAAGGTGCCTGTCAGCTTCTTTTGTTCCCAAAGAAAGTTGTCAGATCACAAAGAGCCTTGAGTGAAGGGACTCACCTTATCTTCAGTAAGCTTTGACATACAATGACATAACCAGTTCTTGAGTTAAAATTAGATAAAGAATTTCAAATTAAAGAGTAAAACTGGCAGTTTTTCCATGGGAAACTATTATCCACCTTGGTTTGGAGGGTTTTTTAAATTATTATTTTGTTTTGTTGGTTGTTTTGTTACTGTTTTTCCTCAGACCACTTTTCAGGCCTAATCAAGATTGTAATTAAGAATAGCCCATTGGTTTCTGTAACAACATCCCTTCAGAGTTCTAGACTGGGCTTGAGGTTACCTCTGTATGCACAGGAAACGTCTTGCTGGCAGCTAACCCTCTGCTCCCACCTCAAGGAGAGTGGGCTTCCCCCATCACCCCAGGTGCCGCTGCAGTCTCTGTGGATTGATGTCAGAGAGTCTGGTGGACTGGGTGCCAAGATGGGATTATGTGTGCAAAAAGAAGGAGCTTGAGTTAAAGATGTCAATTCATTTGCCTAGTAAACTAAAGGGCCAGGGTTCAATCCCCAGGAGCACAAAATGGACAGACATATACCTATGATCCCAGCACTCCCAGGGTGAAGACAGAAGGACGGGGTACAAGGGCTACAAAGCAAATTCCAGGTCAGCCCTGGGTACCTGAGATCCTGTCTCAAAGATGGATGGGGTTGGCAACCGAGGGGAACAGTCACTATGGGGCAGCAGTGGGGATGTTTACCCTCCTTCTGCTCCAGTTTTGCCTGCCTTCTCTCCTGGCTTCTGATGGGACTTGGGTCTAGAGGAAGGCAATGAAAGACTGGACGAACAAGGGTTAGCAGATGCTCTGCATGTGTCCAGGGCACAGCCCTGTCAGTCACAGCGACGAAAGGTAACCAGAGGCCTCTCAAGTCTCATTGCTTCTGAACAAAGCTGGTCCCAAACCGCTCCTTCCTTTCTCTGTGTTCCCACTAGCAGCCATAACTCTTCAATATCTCTGCCCTCCCTGGGGAGTTTAGACAAGCCACCAAAGGTTTCCTTCAAAAATTAGGCACCTCTTGTTGGAGATTCTAACCACATAACTGTCTCATGCCTGACCTCTTACCCACCTCCAACACAAACACGCACATAGACTCAAGAACAGAATAAATCCTGCTTAGAGTACTCTTTACCACCTGTGTGTTGGAATAGGAGAAACAAGACTATGAGATAAAAATCCCAATCCCTTGCCAGGGACTTGAACTCATAACTAATAATCTAGCCTTACTTTTATTTTTAATGAATTTCAGGTGAGCATACAACATAACGAGTATCACTGTGTTATTTTTGCACGTTATGGGGTCACTGTACGGCCTTCTAATTCCTCCTCCTCTTCCTCCTAAGTCCTTCCCTGTGACCTGTGCACACATATTATTTGTCGTGATATTTTGCACAATCTTTGATTAAAAAGCAAGTGCTATAAGAAACAGAAACAGCTAGGAAAGTCACCAGCATACAGGTACAGCATAATGAGAGAGAGAGAGAGAGAGAGAGAGAGAGAGAGAGAGAGAGAAACAAAGAAACACCACAGAACAATAGACTCAGCAGAGCAGAGGTGGGTAGCAAGAAACGGTAAAGACAGACTGGAGGTTCCAGGCCTGACAACACAGCCCCAGTATCATCCTCCATCCTGCACTGGGAAGGGCTTCTCCGATAGGGCCTCCTACAATAAACTCCTCCTCTCTGTGGACCTGTTACAGTCACCCCACACTTCCCTTAGGCTGAGCTCACCTCATTCCAAACAGGGACACGAGCTAGGCAAGAGGGCAAGGCCCAGGAAGACGTGACAATTTTCTGCCAGGGCCTAAAAACATGATCTATTTATTCTGTTAGATTTTTACTAACCACCCAAGGCGTCTAAAATGGGAAAGAAAACAAAACCAGCAGAAGCTGCGGATTAGGTGCTGTTCATTCATATCTTGTGGGTCGTCTTATTGTTTGTCTTGTAAGCTATTTTTATTAGTAACGAGCAAAACAGAAAAACAGGGTGAGTCACAAGCAGAAGATATTTAGGGTCTCTGGCACAGGAGTGGAAGAAGCCAGAGAGAGCATGAAGCAAGAACTGACCAACCCTCTTCAAACCCAGATGGAGCAGCCCAGGCTAGGGTGCTGATGGATGATTCCCACTCCCAGGAAGCAGGTCAGCCTCACACAAACACACCCACCTCTAAGATGACCTCATCCAGAACCTAGCCTAGAAGACAGAGAGGGCACAGACGTGGGGTCTAGACAAAAGCCAAGCTTGACACCTGGCTATGCACCTTTCTGGCAAGATTATCAGAACTTCTTTCTCTGGGAAGGGGAAGAAAGGAGCCCTTTCTTGCAGAATGTTGGTTGGAAATTTAGCGATGACATAGCCAAGCACAGTGGCCCGGAGCTATTAGTCTCGTTTGGCACTATGGCGGGAGGGGGAGCACTGGGAACAGGGGCCGCATGAGTTCAAGGTGAGCCTAATATATAAAGCCAGATCTATCAAGGAGCAAGTGTAAAAGCCAGACAGCTTGAATGCCAGTGTGAAAAGTCAGAGGAGGGAGGCATCTGAAGAAGCGAACAATGTACGTGTCACTGCTAGGTACCCCATGGCCACATACCCCAAAGGGGAAAGACAATGTGGCTCCCACTGTTAGCATATCCTCCCACCAGCCTGCTAGCTACAGACCCAGAGGCAAAGGCCCTCAGACACCAGGAGAATCACATCAAACTGCTGAGCACCGAGGGAAACCGGAGAGCAGGTCAGGTCTACAACAGCAAACCACCACCACCCAGCACATTCCATACGTTGCCATGGGTGTTCCTCTTGCCTGGATTTAAAATGAGAGTCGGTGGCACCGTTCTCATCCAGGCTCTGGATTTGCAAACATCTGGCCTGCTAAGTCCGGCCACGCCTGTGGAAACCCTGCCTTTAAATTTCCCTTTTACGACCTTCATTTCCCTCCCCGTGCTGTGGTGCTGTGTTTCCCCCAGCCAAGGGCTCACAGCTGCTCTGTACAGAAGGTCCCACTGGCTTACCTGTCTCCAACTTACATCACTTACAGTAAGGACTGCAAACATAAGTATGCCCGCTGCATGCTCACCACTGCTTCCTACAACGACCACTGATGTCCTCGCTTTAAAAAAAAAAAAAATTCCTTTGAGTTTATTGATTTTTTTAAATTGATTTATTTATGTTTTTTTTTTTTGGTTTTTTTTGTTTTTTGTTTTTTTTTGTTTTTTTTTTTTTTTGAAGATGTGAGTGTCTGGGTGTCTCCATGTCAGAAGAGGACAGCAGATCTCTTTATAGATGGTCATGAGCCACCAAGTGGTTGCTGGGAATTGAACCCTGGACCTCTGGCCGAGCAGCCAGTGTTTTTAACCGCTGAGCCATCTCTCTAGCCCTGTGCTTACTTTACTTACTGTTGTGAGAGAAGAAAGAACTTGTTTTGGCACACAGTCTGAGAAGCAGCCCATCACGGCAGCAAATGTCGTGCCAGGGTGTGAGGTGGGTGTGTCCTGTTGTGTCTATGTGAAGGAAGCTGAGAGAGGTGAGCGCTCTGCTCAGTTACCTTTCTCCTCATTTAATTGTTATTTCTTGTCATTTTTGCCGATGAGCATTTTGCTTAGATGTGCGCGTATGTGCGCCACTGATGTGCCTGGTGCCTTTGGAAGCTAGAGGAAGGCATGAAATCACCCGAAACACTGAGTTCCTGCAACTATGAGCTGCCATGGGGGTGCTGGGAACAGACTCTGGTCTTTGGGAGCAGGAAGCGCTCTTAACTGCTGGGCCTCAGCCTAATCCTTCTTCTCCAATGAGATGCCAGCCTATGGGAGAGTATGACCCATACTCTTCCTTCATCAGTTAAGCCTTTCTAGAAACACCTTCACAGATACACCCAGAGGTGTGTTTCCATGGTGATTCTAAAGCCAGTCAAGCTGACAATGAAGCGGAACCATCACCACAGTGATAGTCAGAGGCAAGTGTCTGAAAAGTACAGAGTGTATACTTTGGCCATCGGTCCTTCTCATCCTAATCCTGCTCCCGCTGGGCTCTGCTAGCTGTATCGTGGGCCTCGCTTTCCAGTCTTACTTTGAGGACCCTCACCAAGTAGTCTATACATAGCTTTACTTGAAGCTTTTCAAGAACGGAACAAAATCCATACCTCTAAAGTTGAAATAGCCTCTGTCAAGAACAGCAAAACAAAGCCTCCAAAAACTGGCTATTGATGCCACATTGGACATTGCTGCCACTCTAACTTTGGCGCCATCCCGCCTTCACAGGAGACTTTGGCCTATGGAGTGCCTACAGTTTGGTTTCTTGAATAATTTGCACTTGAGTTTAGAGAGCAGACTTTACTCATTACACGGGGATTTGGGCTGGAGCTGAAGAAGTCTGGGATGCAGGCTGTGCACCGCCCTTGGGAAAGCATCTTTCATCTGACTCACCATGTATGGACAGCCTGCCCTGGTGTGCTGTCACAACCCACGCGCCCACCCCCGATGTCCCGGTCCGCTTACCCCTCTTTGGTGAAGGTGGTGTGATGACTGGACCATGTCATCAGATAAACTGTTCCCTTGTCTTTTTTTACTGACGTAAATACAGCCCGCGAATGTCACACCAATCAAACAACACCCTTTCTCTAAAGAGCGCTTTTCTGTTACGGTGTTGTAAACACATCTGGCAAGATACATGCTGGACAGCAGGTGATTAATAAAGTATCTGGGCGGCTAAATTTAGCCTTTCCCTGCTGTCCTGAAAAGAGCTAGCCCGCCTTTAGAGACGTGGGGTTTGCTCCATTCTTGCCAAGTTTCATGTAAAACTACGAATAGACCCGCTTGGTGAGACAAAGCTCCCCATCCCAGACTGTGGCTCTGGGATCGGCCAGCGGAGGGCTCCAGAGGCCTCTTGCCAGCGGTGTGACTGCGGGCAATCCGCCGCATCGCTCTCCGCGGCTGCTAAACGGAGCCTTCCGAACACCTTCACGGTTCCTGTGAAAATTAAACGATAGAACCAAGTGTGCGGCGCATATGAGCAGTTTCACACGCGTTCGTTTCCTTCTCCTCTACCCCGGCCCCACCCCCAACCCCCGGAAATTAACGTGACCATTAGGTTTGACAAATAAGGAAAAGGCGAGGGAGGTTGGTGGCAGCTGCAAGAGGAGAGTTGTCTCTCAGTCCCACCCAAGCGCTGGAGAAGTGTCGGGCACGCTCCGAACTCCAAAGGAAGTTAAACGCTGCCTCCCCTGCCGCCCACTCTGGCCCCCAGGGCCCCAAAGCACATTAAAATAACATTAGGGCAATGATTTAAGCTGAAAACTGGGCTGCACAGGCCCCACTCCTGGGGGATTAGCTATACCTACGGGGACAGCAGGCGCCTCTGGCCGGCTGGCTGACGTCAGCGCCTCCGGGGTGGTTTTGCCTCCCCACCCCCACCCCATGTGGGGGAAGGGAGGGGGTGGAGTGGATGCAGGAGTGCGGAACCTCTCCAGGGCCAACGTAGCCCGCTGGCGCCCTCTCGTGGTCCTCGGCCGACATAGGTTTCTCTAAGAAAAAGCCAGAGCTTCCTGGTAAACAACTGAATTTGGATGATATGCGTCCTCCCTCTCCTTCCCAGGGTTTATAGGGTTCCCTAACACCATCACAGGAAGTTGGTGATAAAAGAGAGAGTATTGGCACTGCTTTGTGTCAGGCCTGAACAAACCTCAAGGTTAGGAAGTGATGAGGAAGTGATGCTTGTTGTAGGCCTGGGGAAGAGAAATACTTTGTGCATACTGCCTTACTCCAGCAGTTAAGACGAGGAACGAGAACACTGCAGAGCCCCAGATGCAGATGAAGCCATTAGCCTATCTCTGAATTCTGAGCTCCTGTTACAAACTACAACTTAAACATCAATAAACTGAAATCTAACTTACAAGTATGTGTTTGTCCGTTTATTTATTTTGAAATAAGTCTGTCCCGGTGGCCCGGTCTGTCCTTGAATTCCTTGTTCCTCCTGAATCTGCCTTCTGAGTGATGGGATTTCATACATAAACCACCACACCAGCTACTAGTATATGTTTGTTACAAGAAGTGGGGATTCTGGCCATCATAAACATACCCACCCTTCAGCCAGTTACAGGCAGCATCAGTACAACTTTGCCTTCTGCTGCAAAACCGTCTTGGGAAAGAGAAGTTTCACCTTAGCGCTTGCAGCTCATCATGGAGGGAAGTCAGGGCAGGAACTCAAGACAGGAACTTGAGGCAGGAACTGAGGCAGAGACAAGGAAGGAACACTGTTTACTGGCTTGCTCTCCGTAGCTTATTTAGTCTGCTTTCTTACAAAACCCAGGACAGCTTGAAAAACACTGAAGGTACAACTGTTCCTTTTGACATTGGCAATAGTCATAAATATGGACCCAGTTGGCCAAAACAGAAAAGAGAAGGGACAAACTGCACAGGTAACCACGGGTTCATTAGCTTCTCATTGGAGCGTTCTTCGGGCAGGCTTGTTGTAGGCCAGGAAGGTTCAATAAACATCTCTAAAGACAGGTCCATCCCCAGGCCCTGGATCTTGTAAGTGTAAACGTGTTTAGAGAGGGGGAAAACTTTGTGGCTATAACTAAATTAAATATCCATATGTTCAGTTATTCTAGATTATCCATATATAAACCCTATAACCAAGAACAAATCTCCTTATTAAAAGACACGGAGAGAAATAGAAAGAGAGAGTTAAAAGGTCACACAAAGATATAAGATATACAATAATTATGTAGCCATAGACCATGGAATACCTGCAGCCACTGAAAGTTGGAAGAGGCAAGACCTAAGTTTCCTCTACTAAAGCCTTGGGAAGAAGACAGTCAACACTCCATGTATGTTTCTGTCCTCCAGGACTAACGGAGAAAAGGGGCATTTGCTTGCTTTGAGACAGGGTCTTACTATGTAGCCCTGGCTGGCCTTGCGTTCTTGCAGATATGCCTGCCTCTGCCTCCTGAGCTAGAGGATTAAAAGTGTGCTGTATTCCTGTTGCTTTTAAGCCACTCACTAGACAGGAAATGCATGTAAAGATGTACAAAGGACCTACAAATAAACATGTCACACATAGCCATATGGTGAAACATAGTAGAAGGTGATAATTTGAGACACTATAACAAGACGAGATGGTTTTGAGTTTCTGACATTGTAACTGATGCTATCTAAAAACATCCAGAAAATAAGGCATGAGGGAGGGGGAGTCATCAGAAGTAGATGTTTTTTCCCAAAAGTTATAGCCAGAAAAGCACTATTTTGTGACTATGGCTCTCCCAATTTTAAGATCCTTAAAGTTATTTCAAATTGTGCTCCTTGGGGCCCTCACATGGTCCATGCAAATCCATACAGAAGCCATGACTAGAGAAGGAGGGCTAGAGGGGACTTTTGGCCCCGGATACATTCGCAAACCAGAGCAGGGTATTGCTTCCAGCTCTCCACATGATGGCTTCCCAGTAGCATTGACATGAGAACGTTCCACAGCTGAGATAACACTTGAACACTATTGCCCAGAGCTCAGGATATCAAGAACAAGTGGTAACTGGCCTTCTCCCTCCAATGTACCCATGTACAAAGTTCAATTGAAAAGCTCTGTGGGTTTGGCTAGGATAGTTCTAAACTTCTGAGATCCCAAAGTTAGCAATTTAACTCAATTCTCCACAAGTAGCAGGGAGAGGAAAAAGAAAAGATAAAAGGAAAGGAGGAAAGAAGGAAGGAAGGAAACAGAAACTAAAGACCAGTATATTAACAAGCAAGACATTTCCATCCCTCTCTTCAAGAAGTCAAAGTATTGAGATCACATACACTGTCACCACACAGAGTCGCAGGCCCAGGTTATTTCCATATTGTTGCTCTTTCATACTTGGAATATCTTTTTCAAGGTCAACCCAAAGTTGAAAATGTCTGTCTGAACCCAAGTACTCTATCCAGGTTTCTACCAACAGAAGGACGGCAGTAAGAAATAAACACATCTCCTTTTTACAGACACTTTTAAAAGCTTCAGTTTTTACTGCCTCCTGTGTCTCATTGGCCAAAGCTTAGTAAAAAGTGATCAAACACAGACATACCAGAAATGTGAAATCTAGTCTTTTTTTTTTTTTTTCAAGTAGCCACACTCCAGGTTAAACTAGGGTTTTACTACCAACCCCAACCTCCCTGATAGCCTCTTCCGGCAGGGTACCCACGCCATACTCAACTCTGCCACTCCAGACATACCAGGCTCCCTTCCAACACAACTTGTGAGGGCCCTGGCTTTCTTCCTTCATGCCTACAGGCCATTCTCCTTCTCTGCCAGTAATGTTTATCCTCCAGAATTGAATCAACCCAACACTTCTCAACCGAAACCTTCCTTTAACCACAACCACAACCAAGCACCAAACTGTCCAATCAGCCAAGACCTCCTTTTAACCACAACCACAGAGCACCAGACTGTCCAATCAAAATGAAGCCAATTCTCAGTACGTGGCACTGTGAACAGCAGTTGTTGGTGTTTGATTTATTTTGTGATACCAGGGATTGAACTTGGGACCTTGTGTGTTGGGGTAGCAGTTTATCCCTGAGCTTTGTCTGCTGCATCCTTCCTCACTTTCTGATTTTAACTTGTTCTCACTCTGTAGCTCAGGCTGACCTTGAACCTGTCACCTTCCTGCCTTAGACAACAGATGGGATTACGTGCCTACACCATCAGGCCTGGTGCGTTTTCATAGTTATTAGTCTGGTTGCTTGATTAATGGTTGTCTCCTTTCCTTCCTGTCTGTTTATTATTCACGGTCAGTATGTCCAGAGCCCAGTAAACATAAATTAAACAGTAATACTGCTTAAACTTCTGCTTCACAAACATTGCCAAATTCTCTTCTTAAAAGTCTGTTTGTGGAAAATACATAAGAAAAATTAGAAATATTTCTACCTTTATATCTGCACAATTTTTTTTTTTTTACCCAAAATTGAAATGTAAATATTTGCTCTCTGTAATCTGTATACTGGGGGAGGGAAGGTTCAGGTGGGAGGAAAATGCTTGTATTGGTGAACTTGGAACTGGTCATGAGGGGAAACTCCCAGTTTCACTCTCCTCACCAGCTTCAAGCCCCAGGATTTCATCATCCTCTTGCTGTCACTCGTAGCTGTCTTCCAGTTCTCTCACTGAGCAGTCCTGGAATCCATTTCTTAGCCGTGCTGAAATCTCAGTAGCAGCTGTGCTTAAATGTTTCGGTGAGTCTGATCTAAGTCTAATAGCGCTAACAGTTTCAGTCCCTTAAGTTGAATAGTCTTTGTGAAGCTTTGCTGGGGAGCAGCTGGGGAGCAGTTCCACAGCCCAGACTGCTTAGGAACAAGGTAGAATCAGCTTGCTTAGGGACTCATAACTGCACAGTTCCCACCAATCTCTCTCTGAGGCTGAGTCCCACCTTACCCCCTGGTGTAGACACCGTCATGAATAATACAATGGCTGCAGGTGAAAGAGAGTGTCAAGCGCTGACTGTGACGGGCGCTGTTCGCCAGCTGTACCCTTCCACTTGGCTCCATTACCTTGACTCGGTCCTATTGTCCTGGATGGTGATGAGATGCTGCACCAGCAACTCATTATGGGGTGTTCATGATGTACCCCGCAGAACTGTTAAAACTGAAGCCTTAGGGTGCAGTGTGTTTTAAACTAAACACAGCAGAGTGTCTTCTGGAGGAGCTGTCCCACAATGTACATATGAGTAAGTAGTGTCCAGACCTCTGACCTCACACTGGTTAGCATAACCCATAAGCCTTTTGCTTGAGCACTTTCCCCTCTACATCCTCACTTGGATTTCAGATCATTAACACAAGCTACCCTCTCTGGTTTATTTTTCCTATGTCTTTTCCTTCCCAAATGCTCACTACCTAAGATCAACACACTGACAATGACTCGGAGCCCTTAGGCTTCACGCATCTTCTCTGGCTCTTCAACACTCTCCTCAACACGAGGTCAGAAGTAGGAAAATATTCACACTGGTAAAGTATATTCCCGTTCATACGTGCATGGTTTTACATTTCTCCTATGCTTTCTCACATCTAAGGCTCTACCATTTTGTTTTCTGTGTCGGAAGCCTCCAGCTTCTGCCCAGCAAATATGGAATAACCTGTCTCATCTCTCTAAATCCAAGCACCCATCAGTGTTCCTACTGTATAGCACTCCACAGAGTATGTTACAGATATGCAATAAATTTGTCTACAACATTGAGACTTACGCTTTTAGTTTTGTCTTAGTTAGAGTCACTGTTGCTGTGACAAAACGCCATGAACCAAAGCAATTTATGTTTCCACATCACAGTTCATCATCAAAGGACGTCAGGACAGGAATTCATGCAGGGCAGGAACCTAGAAGCAGGAACTGGCACAGGGGCTACAGAGGAGTGCTGCTTACTGGCTTGCTCACCTTTCCTCCTTCCTTCCTTCCTTCCTTCCTTCCTTCCTTCCTTCCTCCCTTCCTTCCTTCCTTCATTTCTACCTTTCTTCCTTCCTTCCTTCCTTCCTTCCTTCCTTCCTTCCTTCCTTTCTTACTTTTTTCCTTTCTTTCTCCCTTTCTTTTTTGTTTGGTTTTTTCTTTTTGAGACAGGCTTTCTCTGTATATCCCTGACTGTCCTGAAACTCTGTAGACCAGGTTGGCCTTGAACTCAGAACTCAGAGATCCACCTGCCTCTGTCTCCCAAGCACTGGGATTAAAGGTTTACACCATCACCACCAAAGCTAAGCCTACATTCTTGTAGAGCCCAGGACCACCAGTCCAGGGATAGCACCACACATAGGCTTGGCCCTTCCACAGCGATCACTAATTAAGAAAATGCTCTACAGGTTTGCCAACAGGCCAGTTGTATGGAGGCTTTTTGTTATTTCAATTGGATTTCCCTCTTCACAGATGACTCTAGTCTTTGTCAAGGTGACATAAAATTAGCCAGTTTAAGTTTGTTTGTTTTCCACATCAAGTGCAGGCAACACTGTGTAAAATAGCCATGATGACTTTATCACAACTCCCAGGCAATGACCAAGGAGGTGTATGTCTATAATAAGATAGAAACCATCCATTTAGCAAACCTAAACTACAAATGTCTCTGTCATTTAGTTTTGTTTTTGCAAAAAGAAGTCACACAACCACTTGAATATTTTTTTTAAATAACTAAATAAATGGCCAAAGTGGTGACTCAGTGTGTAAAGGTGATTGCTGCCAAGCCAAATGACGTGAGATTAACTCCCCACGACCCCCATGGTAGAAGGAGAAAACTAACTCCCACAGGCTTGCCATGGCACACCCACCATCAAATTAATCTAAAAGTTTATTTTAAATAAAGTCCATTTTATTTAATCCATCCATTTGCTCCAGTCACTGTGGAACCCCTCCCTCTCTCTTACCTTCTGCTGCCTGTTCCTGGACCAGCATTTCTAAATCTCATGTCCAAGTGGCAAATGTGTGTGTATATAAAACAATGTCTCACTATGACACTATGCACCCAGAAATTGACCTTGACCTCGTGACCAGTATTCCCGCTTCTTCCTCCTGAGTGCTGAGATTACAAGCATGCTCCGCCATGCCCCTCTCTTTTGTTGGTTTTTCTGGACAGGATCTTGCGTGACTCACATTGACCTCAATTTCCCCCTGCTAAGAATGATCTTGAGCTCCCGATCTTCCTGTATTCACTTTTCCAAGTGCTAAGATTATAGGATGCGGCACATGTCTAGTTTTATGCTTCTCTCTTTTGAAATACCATATTCAATTTCAATGCACATTTGTTAGGTGTGGTGGGACAAGTTTCTAGTGTAACACTCAAAGCAGAAATAGGAGGATCATGTGTTCCTGATGAAGGAAAAGTTAGGTTGTCTTCTGGTTGGGAGATACCTAAGAATTTCTTTTGTTATGCTCCTACCAGGGAGAACTGAAGCTTGGTTGATGTCATCTGAGTCCCTCCTGGGCTGCCACAACAGAGTAGACTGTGTCATTTATAATGTGAAGAAATGTCTTTCTAACAGTTTAAGGTTTACACACAAGTTCCAGGAGTCACTGGATCTCTTCTGCTCTATCCTCCTATGGTGGAAGATGCAGGTCAAGAGAGAGCAATGAGGGCCCGTATGCTTTTAAATGTGTTAACCCTGCCCATGAGGAGAGGTCTCCTGTCCTAACTACCTCACCTTTTAATACTGTTACCATGACAACGAGTTTGGCAGGGAACCAGCACTGAAATCACAGCACTGGCCAGTCTTCCCTCTTCCAAGAATAAGCATCTATTTTCCAAGAGTCACAACAGAGCTGATGTAGGAGGAAGAAGAGGCTCCTACTAAAAAGGAGCCTGCCTTGACCAACTCTAGGAGTCAGTAACCGCCAGCCTGGTAAAGAGCGGCAGCTGATTTCTTCTTTGACTCCGAGATGCCTAAGTTCACTGTTTGCACCAGTGCAGTGTCCTGTGCCTGGGGCCTGTTGGCATGCTGAGGGGTCCCCTGCCAGCCCCTCCCACTCCATGAACCTCTACTCCCAACCTAATGAGAAGGTGCAAAAGACCTAATATGTGCAGCGTGATGGGCTCTGCACAAGTAGGCAAGACTGCCTGGGGAAGAGAAGTCCTTAACTGCTCCTAGGATGGGGGACAGAGAGAGGCAGAGACAACCTCAGGATGCTCTGCCCAAAAGCTGAGTAGCTATTTTTGTCAGGAAGACAGAGGGTGCTAGAGAAGGAAACTTCATAGAGCCATGAAGAAGGAAAGTCTTAGTTTTTTCAGATTTATTTATTTTCATATTGTGTGTGTGTGTGTGTGTGTGTGTGTGTGTGTGTCTGTGTGTGTCTGTGTCTGTCTCTGTGTCTCTGTGTGTGTTATACACAGAGGCCAGTAGAGGAAGTCTGATTCTGGAGCTGGAGTTACAAGTGTGATGAGCTGCCATGTGGGTGCTGGGAACCCAACCCAGGTCCTCTGTAAGAGCAGCAGGTGGACGTAGCCGCTGAGCCATCTCTCCAGTCCTCACTTTTTTCAGTTCTTACAAGTTTTCATGTAAATGCCCAGTTATTGCAACCGTTACCACATCAATTCCAGATTATGGCAAACTGTATTTGAATGCCATAATTATGGTATTTGAATGCCAGCCCTGTTTTTACAGGCCATGTGGCCTGAGCTAACATAAACCTTTCCACATTTGATCTTAGCCAGAAACCCAAGAAGTAATGACCATAAATAAACTTCTCTGAGCTTCGGTGTCTAAACCTGTAAACCACAGACACTTATAACCCTGCACCTTGGAGAGGGGTGAAAATGGAACGAGATAATGCAGATAAAACTTAACAGAAAGCTGGACACAAATGACATGCCTAATAATATCAACAAATTATTACTAAACTCCAAGACAGGCGATAGCAATAGGAGTTAGAGGCATTCTTGCAGTAGAGAGAAAAGCACTTGTTTTAGTAATGAGAAAGCTGCTGTGTGTTCCATTGTCTGCTGTTATTTTCTTTCCAGCCCTAGAATTCTCTGGAAATCAGTATTGATTTGCTGGCTGAGTCGGTTTTTATCTGTTTACACTGCTGATGCTTCCTTTTCTTCCTCTCCTTAATGAGCCAGCACCCTGCCAAGCGCCTCACCTGTGATAAACGCTGCATCCATACACGCTGTGTTGAATGCCTGAATAACTTAAAAGATTAACTTCATCCTGCTCGGTGCTCCTTGGCGCCCCAGTGAAACTGCAGCTCACAAAATCAGCAAAGAAAAGATGATTCTCCCCTGTAGATAGTTCATAGTGAAAGAGGAATGACAGGTGAACACTGCTGATCTTATGAAGTAGTGTGGTTCAATTAAGCCACAATCAAAACGCTGTTTTAGATTTTCTTAAGATTTGGAACTTCAGCCTCCTAGGTTCTTTCATTATATAATTGCTCAAAAACTACTGAGTGATTTAAATTGCCCTACCTAAAAATTTGCCAATAAAAGTGATAACCTGCCAAAATTAATTGCCTTTCTTTCCAAACCTGTTTGGAAAGAATTAAATCAAAACATAAAAGTATTTTTTTTTCGGAAATAAAGCTTCATTAAATGAAGATAAGGACATTTTATTCAGTGTGCTTCAGGTGCACACAGCAATAGAAACACACAATAAGGTGTTTTGAGGCATTTAAATTCTCTCACACCTGAAGAACTACCACAGTTTAGAGGGTATTAAGCTACTAAAGTTACCAATTACCATCAAAGCATTCTTAAGATAAATTCAACTAGGTTATAATTTACTGAAAAGAAAACTTTACCAGTTTTTGAAATCATATCTAAACACTGATTCAAATCCATAGCACTCAGGACAGAGGCAGAAGGACCAACTCAAAGCATCAGTTGCATAAGATGCCAAGCTGAGGGGGGAAGAGAAATTGGAAACACATTCCATACAAACAAGAAAAGCCATGGTTAATTGGCATGGTTCCTCTTTAACTCACCAGGCATGATCATCAGGTCCAAGAATGGCTGGGGAGAAATAAAGACTGTATCAAATGTTTAGATCCAAACTAAAATAAGTATGATGAAAGATGGCACCTCTAATTCTTATTATCTCTTCAACAGTGTTCTCAGAAGACATGTAAACCCATCAGTCCATCTGGCCCTTAGGCAGGTCGCTCTTTGCCAATAAATCCAAACTAAACCCATTGCCTCCCCCATCCCCTGTTTAAAGAAACGCATTAGACAACAACTGAACAGCGTTAATATAGACAAACGCTGGTTCATGGGCAGGGGAGCACCTTTCCTGGAATGATAGTTGGAAAGGCAAGGGCTATTTTAATAGTGATTCCAGATCATTGTGATTACTCTTATTTGCCATCATACCAAAACTAGACAGGTTTTAGTTTCTTATGGGATAACTGCCGGGCAGACTCTGAAATGTGATGCTGAAGAGCTTTCTGTATTCAGTTGCAGTTCATTGGTTCACCCTGAAATGTGAATGGGTCCTTGATTATGTATGATTTTCTGACAGGCTATATTAGTCACTGAAAAAATTACTGGTTCTCAGAACTAATACGGGTTTCCAAATGTTGGTGGACTTTTTTTTTTTAAGAAGTATGTTTTATATATACTAAATAACAAACTGTCAGTGTCATTTCTAAAAAGTCTTTAAACATTAAGACGATCTCAGGGTCATTGCAACAGACACATATTTTCTAAAATATTCACTGACTCAAAATTTTACATTGGCTGACTTTGCCTATTTTCCAAAAACTGTCAAGTCAAAATCTCAGTATCTAGATAATCATTACTTTTTTCTATATATTCACTTAAATAAAAACAGAACACTGCCAAAAAAATGTTCAGCCATTTAAACAACTTCATAACAGGTTTTGATATAAATATTATGTTTAAGTATATACATTTGACATTTTGTCACATGATATTATAAAGGTAATGTCCTAGTTTGGTCTGATACCATAATCAAAAGCACCTTGGAGAGGAAAGGGTTTATTTCATCTTACCCTATCCTTAAGGGTAGATAGATTGCACTATCCTGCAATCTATCACTGCAGGAAGTCATGGAAGGAACTCAAGGCAGAAGCTTAACAGGGAAACCAGAGAGGAACACTGCTTCCTGGCTAACTCTCTTAGCTCAGGCCTAAGGATGTTGCCGCCCACAGATTGCTGGACACTCACACAGCAATCACCAATTTTAAAAAGACATTTTCACAGGCATGGCCACAGGCCAATCTGATCAAGGCAGTTTTTTGATTGAGGTTTTCTCTTTCCAGGAAACTCTATGTTATGTCAAGCTGAAAACTAAGGAGCAGGAACAAACATTTGAATACCAAGATTTAATATAGTTAGTAATTTTACTGCTTTATAAAGGACAACATTAGGTTGAACTGGCACTTTTTTTTTTTTTTTTACTAGTATGTGATAATGGAGTTAATGATTACTCAAACAGTATAGCAAAATAGTTCCAGTAAAGTCGCAACTGTTTTGTCTGTCATTAACTTTGGCCCACAGGGACAAACACCAATACAGTGAAAAGGGCACCTAATTGTTTGATAGTTAATCTTCATGGTCAGCTCACTGTGCACAGTCTCTGAGTGTGCCTTGGAGAGTGTTTGTAGAAGCTTTAGACTGAACAAGAAGACCCCCCCCCCCCCGAATGTGAGCACCACCCTTCCATGGAATGCGGTCCTGGATGCTTGGAGGGAGGATTTGAGCAGCACCCATCCCCCTGTACTTCCTGACTCCTGCTGCCATGGCTTCCGCACCATAACAAACTGCACCCTGAAACTGTGAGTCAAAATAAGCCCTTGCTCTCTTAAATTATGTTTTCAATTTTAAAAAAGCAATAAAAAGGGGTGATGAATACAATGTAACATTATATAAATAGATCGGACCCCTCTCTCAGACTTACAGGAATCTAGAGAGCACTCAAGACTGCCTCTTCCTCAGCTCTGTTAGCAACTGCTAGGTCCAAGTTGTTGACAGAAGAAAGATGACCACGTGTGACCTGTTCTGACATCATACTACGAAGAACTTGATTACCTGGTGTTAACTAGCTGATTAGCATCCATTCCCAGAGGCTGGTGCATCGACGAAACAACCTTGTATCAGTTCGTTACCCCATGGCTAGGTGACAGACACCAACCTCTGTTCAGCTCTCTGTTAGCATCCACTCTGTGTCTTCCATCAGCGGCAAGCCAGCGACTGTCAGATGAGGAGAGGAAGTGACTGACCATGTGTTCTTACAGCATATAGCACCCTAACCCAACCCTATTCACAGTAAAATCCCAACAGAAGGCAATGACACAGAAGGTTAAGCGAGGCTGAGAAAACGGGATTGACACCGAGCAGCTCACCCGCACATTCTTGTAGCCAGGGCGAGCCATAAGGCAGGTTCACACTCATGTGGGGCGGGATGTGGTGTCCATCGCAAGAAAAAGCAACATGGCCACAGCACAACAGAGCATTGATGGAGGAAGAACATTAAATGCAGCCAGTCTGCAAGGACTGTGCCAGGTGGCCACAGGCACCTCATGGCAGGGGTGACAAGAAGCTAAGAGCAGGAAGTACAGATTTTGTGAAAACACATCAACAGTGTATAAAAAAAAATTTTTTTTAACAGCTCCTCAGCTCTAATAAAAGTCACTAAAAGTTTTTGGAAGAACGGAGCAATTTAATTCTAAAATGCATGCAGAAATGCAAGTGGTTTTTCTTATACAGGGGCCAAGGCCAGCGTAGTGGAGCATGACTGTAATACAGCACCAGGGTGTTTCTTGGCACATGTCAAGTGTGACACTCTCTCGGGCTGCATGAGACTGTCTTTAAAACACAAAAGTAAGAAACTATTGAGATGGATCATCAAGGAAAGCACTTGACACCAAGCCTGACCACCTGAGTTTGACTCCCAGAACCCACATGATAGGAAGAAAAAAAAAAAACCCTGAAAATTGTACACACACACTAATTATATATATATATATATATATATATATACAGAGCCAAATGCCAGGCAGTAGATGGCCAAGAGAAAACAAACTCAACAGCATCTTTGGAGATTCCTTGTTTCATAATGTATTAGGATCATTTCTTTCCTTCTTTTTTTCTTTCTTTCTTTCTTTCTTCCTTCCTTCCTTCCTTCCTTTCTTTTTTCTTTTTAAATATATTTTTCTCTTCTTTTTACTCTACAGGTCTTTTGCATATTTATTATGGCTTCTAGTTTTGTGTTTTTATGGACTTCCCTGAGTGGGTTTCTGTGTCTGTTTCTGGTGCCTTTTCTTGGGCTCTTTTCCTTCTGCTTGTTTATTTTGTCCTATCTATCCCTAACTCTCTGGGCAAAACCCCCTAACCTCCTGAGCAGTCACATCTTCCCCGACACCCTGAAGAGTCATTTCTACCTTGGCAGCTCATTTGGAGCTTTCTATGACCTTGATCATGGCTTAGAAGAGTAACAGAAAGATCTGCTGAGTGTCTAAACAAAACAAATACTATCATCTTTCCCTGACCTACACCTCACAGTAATTCCATTGTTGTTGTTGCCTTTGTAAGTGCTGTATCCCTGCACTTCAGTGCTGAGAGACTTTTTGGACAAGAGCCTTCTCTCAGTTGCCAGCTAACGAAGGACTCTTATTTGACATAATATGCATGGCAGTCTGTAACATTCATGATTAGACTCTAATAACTCCTCACAGGCATGGCCAAAGGCTAAAAAGCTAACCTAATCCAGATAATCCCTCATTTTTATGTGCAGAGGCTTGTCTCCAAATGATTCTGGATCTTGTCAAATGAAAAATCAATATTCACCAGCATACTTGTTATTGCAAATATTAGGACCAATGGAACTCATGAGGGGTGAGAAACAAACCTGTGAGTATTTGGGAGCTCAGTTATAAATGAGTTTGCATTATATGTTTGTGGAAACTAAGGGCTATTTTCATCCATCTTGGGGTGCTATAACAGAAATTAGCGTGGGTAATTTATAATCAATAAAAAAGCATTGGCTCACAGTTCTGGAGGCCGGGAAGTCCAAGATCAAGGAGTCAGGATCTAGCAAGGGCCTTTTTGCCACAACACACCATGAGAGAAACCATCATGTTGTTTGGAAGCGAAGAGAAAAGGGAGGGAACCGAGCTGGTCCTTTTGCATGAGCACAGAGCCTGCCCCTGAGGGTGGTGGTGGTGTGGTGCGCAGGTCTTTTTAAAGTCCTGCTCCTTCATACTGCTGCAAAGCCAACTTCAGCGTGAGTTTTAGAGAGAACAAAAGTTTCAACTCATAGCAAGGGCTAAAGACCTCTATGTAAAAGGCAATACCAGAACAATATTAGAAGGAAATTTTGCATCTCTTTGTGACCTGAAAGAAAATTAGGATCCTTTGAGTAAGATTCAAAATTACCACACCAGGAGAAAAATGTCACATTTGACTGTATTAAATGGCGGGCCTCCTTTCTCTCCAAAGGCGCTATGAAGACTATGCTACGCTGGGCACCGTGGTGCGTACCTGCAATCCAAGCATGTGGGAAGCCGAGGCAGGGGAAACAGATGCTCAAAGCCTCAGCCACTCAGGGTTAGCGTGGGGTCCACAAGACCCCGCCTCCGAAAAACAAACAGCAAAAAGGATGATGAGATGGCTAATCTCGGCTGGTGACTTGATTGGATCTGGAACCAACTGGGAGGCGTGCGTCTGGGAGGGGCTGGGAGCGTATTTTCTAGAAGGGTTTACTGAGCGGGAAGGCTCTGACCCAGAAGGCGCTGCACTGTCCAGCCGCAGGATCTGTGCTACAGAGGCCTGAGGCAAACATTGCGGTTCCTGCCTGTCGAGCTCGCTCCTTGCTGGTGGGTGTGTTGCCTCTGGTTCAGCAGGTGGTGGAGGCTACTATATGCACCCAACTACATCAGCCTTACAGCCTGTGGACTGAAGACCACGCCTCTCCAGGAATCCTTAAGGCCTTCAGTAGGTACCAAATCGGGGTGCTAAGGAATGCAGCCTCATACGGAACATCTGTGGGGCACTCGGCCTCTCTAATGTCATTGTCAGACTAGTCAGCCCCCACTGCGCTCTATAAGCCGATCTGCTAAATTCCCTTTATGATAAACATACGCGTTCTATTGTCTCTGTTCCTCCAGGGAATGCTGACAGATACAGATAAGACCCTGCCATGTGGAAATAGGACAGGAATCAATAAACAGATGAGTGAAATGGTACAACAGCAGGACAGAAATGGCTCAAACTGGTCAAACTGGGAAATGGTATCTATAAGACAGATGATCAGTGAAAATCATCTGAATTTATGAATTAAATAATAATAAAAAAGGACAAAGGGATTCTGGCTTCCCAGCTCCCCCTCTTTTTTTGGTGTTTGTATGTGTTTCCTCACCCCTGATAAAGGCCTTTCTTCAACTGTTAGCAAAAAAGAAAGGGGCCTGGGGGGAGGTACAAAAATAAGGGGTTTTATTATTATTATTTAAATATTTTATTTGTTCTTATTTTTTCCTTACTTTTTAAAAATTTATTCACTTTACATCCAGATCATAGGCCCCTCCTTCCTCTCCTCCTAGCCCCACCCTCCCTTTCTTTTCCCCCTATTGCCCCCTTCCCCTACCCCTCAGAAAAGGTGAGCCACCACCAACAACAACCCACCCTGGCACATCAAGTCATATCAGGACTGAGTGTACCCTCTTCCACTGAGGCAGGGCAAGGCAGTCCTGCCAGAGGGAAGTGATGCAAAAGCAGGCAAGCAGCAGAGTCCTTGTTAGAGATAGCCACTTTCCCTTTACTAGGGAACCCTCGTGAAAACCACGTTGCCCATCAGCTACAAAGGTCTAGGGGGCCCATGTCTAGTTCATGCATGGTCCTTGGTTGGTCCTTCAGTTTCCACATGGCCCCTGGGCCCAGGTTAGTTGACTCTGTTGGTCTTCTTTTGGAGTTCTTGTCTCCTCCGGCTCTTTCTGTAGTCCCCCCTCTTTTTCACAAAGTTCCCTGTGCTTTGCCCAATGTTTGGCTGTGAGCCTCAGCATCTGTTTCAATCCACTGCTGGGTGGAGCCTCTCATAGGACAGCTATTCTAGGCTCCAGTCTGCAAGCGTAGCAGAGTACTGTTAATAGTGCCAGGGTTTGGCTTTCTTCCGTAGGGTGGGTCTCAGGTTGGGCCAGGCATTGGTTGGGCATTCCCTCAATCTCTGCTCTAACTTTATCCCTGCATATTTTGTAGGCAGGGTAAATTTTGGGTTGACGTTTTTGTGGGTGGTTCTGTGTCCCCCTCCCCCCACTAGAAGTCCTATCTGGCTGGAAGGTGACCTCTTCAGTCTCCATGACCCCTGCTACTAGTAATCTCAGCTGGGTCACCTCCTATCCTCCCAGGAACCTGCCCTGTCCTAGGTCTCCAGCTTGTCTCAGCAATGCCTCCCCCTTGATTCACATTCCTTCTCCAAGCCCTCTGATACCCCACCCACATTCTCCTCACATCTGATCCCCAGCCTCATTTCACTGTGCACTCCCCTTCTTACTCTGTTCTCTCTTCATCCACAACATCCACTGGGGACTGCCAGCAGTGGAAAGGTCTGCCCCATAACCTCAGCTCACCAGTTCCTGGACCACAGCTCTGCCTGGAGTCCCAGAGACAACACCCATTGGGGACTATCAGCAATAGTCCAGAGGCCGCAGCCATTGGGGATAGAGCTTTTTGTCTTTGTTTTTGGTTTTATTGTTGGTGTCAGTGGTTGAACCCAAATGTATGTAAGCATTGCTATTGAGCTAAATCCTCAGCCCATAAATAAACATTTTAGAAAAAAAAAAAAAGCCTATTTATGGTCTATAAACATGAAAACAAGCTGGCAATGGTGGTGCATGCCTTTAATCACAGCACTCAAGAGGCAGAGGCAGGTGGATCTCTGAGTTAGAGGCCAGCCTGGTCTACAGAATTCCAGGTCAGCCAAGGCTACACAGAGGAGCCCTGTCTCAGAAAACCAAACAAAAACAAAACCCACATTAGCATTTAAGAGCACAATTGAAACAAAAATCAGATGACACTTTACCACTGAGCATGATGACTCATCTTTAATCCCAACAGTCAGAAGTCTGCGGTGCACAAATACAGCACACTCAAGCACACAAGAGACCCCATCTCCAAAAGTAGCCTTTTGTGCCTTCCTTGTTTTGTAAATATTAAAATACCTGATGTCAGATACCTTTCTTCCCACCATTTTTAGTAGCAGAGAGAATGGTAGCACATGAGTGAGTCCCTTTGGAACACACCATGATTGTGTCTGATAAAGTGGATGGGGACTATCTCACTTTCCATGGAGTCTCACTGAGACAATTGAATCAGGAAATGCTATGGGCACAAGAAGACACAGCCAGGGAAACACTGCCCATGAGAGTAAAACCAGGAGAGAATCCTGCAAGCCATCTGTCTAATAACAGCAAATTATATTGTCATGGTTTGGGTATTATATAGAATTGTTTGTTAAGAGTAAATTAATCCGTTGTTTATGGTGGAACATGCCAGTCTGGACAGTGAGCTTCAGACCAGCCAAGGCTTCATAAGGAAATCATGTCTAAACACATACACACACACACACACACACACACACACACACACACACAAAACCATGGCATTTCCTGATTCAACTGTTTCAGTGAGACTCTGACATTCAGGTGGCAGACAGAAACCATGGATTTCATGCCGACCTTTGCTGCCAGCACCTCTGTTTTCTCTGGTCAAGCTGGTAGCCTGACGGAATGTGGTGGAGAAAGGTTCAGCTCACAAGCAGATGATAAAAACAGGCACAGAATGGGGGGGTGAAGACTGCATCTATTTCTTTGTTTGCCTTTGATGTCTTAGATTTAGGGCATCAAGTTTTGAAAACATTCTATATTACACATAATGAGTCTGCTGGTCCCATACTGTGTAATTGAGACAACAGGTTTACTTCCGCATGCTCCTTTCATTACGATGCTCCCCACCCAGCCCCTCCGCACCTCTCTTAGGATATGCTGTCTTTGCTGATGGTGATAATAAACCCTTAAATGATGAAGATTAAATGAGTCAGGAGTAGAAAGCAGTGGGGATCATGCCCAGCATAAATTAAGCATGCAAGAATATTTATCATTATTAGGTAAATAATTAGAGTGCACCACAGAGATACAAGACTGTTATTTTATTATTTATAGGAAGAATTGCTTCAGCACTATGAAGAAAGCTATACCACATAGAAGAAAAAAAATGTGTGAGTGTGTGTGTGCTTGCGTGTGTGTGCTTGCTTGTGTGTGTGTGTGTGTGTGTGGGCGTGTTGCAGTTTGTCCAAGGAGGATACAATTCCTAGGATACACAGGTACAGGGTGTTTGGGAAAGGTTGGCCCCACCGTCTCAAACATTTCCGTTAAGATCATACCGATTAAGGTGGGAGAGATTGCTCAGTGATTAAGATCACTTGCAGCTCTTGCAAAGGACCTGCATCTGTTCTCAGCACATGCACAGTAACTCACAACTGACTGAAACTCCAGTGCCCCCTTCTGGCCTTTACTGGCACCAGGTATGTGTGGCATACATAGACATATACACAGGCAAAACACTCATATACACAAAATAGAAGTAAAGAAATCTCCTTTTTTAATGCCGGTGTTAGACCCGAGACTGCAATCCAAATAGTTACTGTTGTTTAAAATGCAGCTTTTGCATCAGTCTCAAACTCTACAGCAGAGGAGGCTACAGCTCTTGTAGCAAGTGCAGTTATCACCAGTCAGAAAGTGGGAATGGATCCTGAGCACACTGTGAGGGAGGTCTTTGCTAAAGCGTGATTAAGAGCTGCAAATTGTCCTAGAGACAACCCTGGAAGTTGTTAATGTTTGCAATTACCTTTCAAAAATAAACACCAGTGTTTATTGTAGCGTTGATGTTGGCCATTAAGACAGTACACCAAGAATTTATAAAACAATGAGCAGTGGCTCTTCTGTCCCTTCTTGTTCATACTTCTTGTTTAAGAAGGAATGCCCTCAACTGTAAGGCTCAAAGGTGATGAATGTTTATTCAGGGATATCAAAGTCATTCATGCACCGAGCCATTTTCAGCAACCTGATTCCAGGCTAAACCACCTTAGGCAAGGGGGATCATCTCTCTAGGGCTGAAACCTTTTCTTTCCTTGTAAAAATAAAAACGATCCTATTCTCACCTCATTGCATTGAGATGTGAGCTCTTGTGTGTAATGTTAGGACAGATCTCATAAACCAGGACTCTAGAGTATAGCTGCTTCACTGTCACTATTTCCCAGGTACTGGACTAGACCCTGAACCCTACAGGTCTTGGATACTAAAAACAAGAGCAAAGCTTGCTCTCCTGGAGTACGCCCACTGACTATCTCCTTCTCACCTCACAGAGGGCAAGCTAAGCCCAGGAAAAGGAATCCCAGGACCAGCAGAAAACCTTTGGCCACCCTGCACCCAGCACCCAGCCCTCGATGTACTCACTTCTCCAGAGAGGCTGAAGCATGTGTGCTCACAGCCAGGGTACCCTTGAGCACATTCTGCTCCTGCCTGTCGCGTCAAAAGTTCAGAAGACCAGTCCAAGACAGCTTTGAAAGGAAATGCAAACTAGAGGTTCCAGCAGGAAGTATTTATGAGCACTCGAGGCAGGGCCAAGGTGTCACTCCCATTGTTACAGAGAAACGCCTGCAGAAGCCAAGAAATGCCCCCACTGAAGCCAAGGGAGAGAGCAGGTGGGGGAGCATGAAGATCAGAGTCCTGGAAAAGTCTGTGAAGTCTGGCTCAGAACTTAAGTGCCAGGGTTAACTGCAAATGGTGGCACATTTGGGTGAGGTAAATGTGACTACACTACATGTGTGTATTGTAGCATCCCTGTGTTTACTGAAAATAGACTTGAACAAATTGAGGCTGTGGTGTGCGACGGAAATAGAGAACAGAAAATGTGGTTTCCTTTCTTTTTAATCTAGAAAACAAAATGGCCACAGGATGGCAGTCCAAGGAAAGAGATAGAGATGAGCCATGCACGAACTTTGTTTCTGTTTTGAGATGGTCTCATTCACCCCAGACCGGCTTGGAATGAACTGCACAGCAGGAGATAAGCTTGAACTCAGAACCTCTTGCTTTTTCCACTGAGTACTGGGATCACAGGCACGTCCCATCATGCCATCAGTTTATCTTATGTGCTAGGGATTGAAGCCAGGGCTTTGTGAATGCTGGGCATTCTAACAGGTCATCCACATCCCTGGGTTGAATTCTGGAAACTGCATGCAGAATGCAAAACCTGAAATTATAGAGTCCTTTGAGTAAGTGCAATTTCTAAACTGAGTGTGGAAGTGCTTGTCCATAATTCTGCTACTTGGGAGGCTAAGGCACTACTGCAGGGAGTGATGGGAAGCAGGGGGGGCTTTTTCTCTGGGGCTGACAGCCTAGATGGAGAGTAAATATGCAAATGTCCTGCGAGGCAGCTACTGCCTAGGGAAGGCGTACACTGTGCCGTAAACCCAAGACTGTGAAATCAGGTCGGCTACGCTGGTTCACACCTGTAATCTCAGCACCCTGGCAACTGAGACAAGGGGATGCCGTGAAGTCGAAGACAGTGAGCTGTGTAGTAAGTCTGGGGCTAGCCTGGGCTGCAGAGTGAGACTCTGTCTCTATCTTTGATCCCTGAAAAGAATGTGAGCTTCGCAACAGTGCAAATTTAGGCCTGTTTTCATTACACTTGGTGCTGGAAGATCTACCTAATTAGTGGGATCCGGACAAAAGTGAAAATACAGGCTCTCTATGTTTACACATGTATATGTATGTGTGTGTAGACATATATATACATTTTCATATATATATATATATATATATATATATATATATATATATATATATACATGAAATGTTCATTTCAGCAGGAGCAGAGAATTAAGGTAACTAACTGTAGGAGTCCAAATCTCATAAAGCCAGCCTTGCCCCCCTGCCTCTAGAGCACTGACTAGCATGCAGTAGGCTTGTAACATAGATTTATGGGGTTGGGGAGAAGGAAAGAAAGAAGGGAGGAAGACCAGGCAGGGAGAATGTGACATGGGATCTTGGAAAAGAGAGCCTGGGGCCAGGCTGGGACATCTTCAAAGGCTCCAGACACCTTTTAAAGTTAAGAAGGAGATGCAACAGGAGCCTCCTCCACCACACACCCCAACTTCACCCCCTAAAACAGACTAGGACAGACTGAGAAAAGATCTCAGAGTCCACCCTCCCTGGGTCCATCACACTGTCATCTGCTGGGTTGTGTATTGATGTACATGTGTGGAATGGCACTGTAGATCACAAAGAGTTGTTTATTGGGTTGAAGGGAAGAAGCATGAAAAGGCCCCAGACCACTGCAGCAAAATGTGGCAGGAATCAGAAGAACACGGCTAGAGAAGTGTGAATCCAAGATGGGCTTGGAATCATTCCAGAATTCAGAAGCCAGCCTGGGCTAGACGGTCTCTACCTCGGACACTAAAATCGGATGGGTGATACATTTGTCTAACACGAACAAAACAATGACTTCAACCCCCCCCCCCCCCGCCACCCCAGTATTGCATAAACCAGGCATGGTAGCACAGACCTGTAATCCCAGGTAGTGGTGAGAAAAATCAGAAGTTCCAACAGTCAAGGTCATCTTCAGCTGTCTATTAAGTTTAAGGTAAGTCCAGATCCATGAGTCCCTGTCTCAGAACTAATTGTTTTTAAAGGAGAGGCGACGCTGAAAAGCAGCAATAATTTAAGAATGGCCATACAAAGCTGTTTGTTGTTTTGTTTTTTTCCTTTAGCTATGGGGCCATCTCTACAGCTCAGCAGGTAAAGGCACTAGTCACCAAGCCTGACAATCTGAGTTTGATTCCCGGGCCCTACAGCATAGGAGAGAGACCTGCAAGTTGTCCTCTAACCTCCATATGAGCACTGCTAGATTATTCAAAGGCAGTTACAGAGCGATGGGAGGTGGAAAGAAAGAAAGGTCTGGCTTAGGTGGGACCATGTTTCATTCGTGGCTAGGGGGCATCTTTGTCACCCACGTGTGCAGATGGCCAGAAAGCCTATGGAAGAGGACGGGATGCAGCCCCATATAGGGTCAGAAACCATTCCTGCAGGCCACAAGCGAAGCTAGAAAACTACCAAGCCCCACAGCATAGCATGTGTGCATGCACACACACACTAAAAAATAATTCTACAGAGAAGGTCTGGCTAAATAAGCCTCAACAACTCCATGACAAGCTTCATTTTCTTGCTGACAGGCCCAAGATTTGCAGCAGGGACAACCAATCAGAAACAGCCAAGACATCTGGCCTGGGGAAAGTAAGGTTGCTTAACTACAGTTTGAAAAGCACCTAAATCCTGAGCAGAATCACGTAGCCTCCATGGGCACCAGCCAATCCCAATGCAGGTTATGTAGCCACAGCAGGAATTCGCTTCTCTGGCTTTAAAAGGAACCTTCAACTCCCCTCAGGGCCGCTACCATGTTGTGAAGGTGATGGCCCCTGCATGCTGGTCTTCTCCAGAATAAACGCCCTTTGATGCTTGCGTGTCTGGGGTCGTTCTTTCAGTGTATTCTGGACCCTAGCACCAGAATACACTGAAGATTAGATGCCACCCCTTCTTCATATGGCCATTTGCTTTTCCATTTCTCCACACGGATTGATCAGACCTTGCCACTCTCCAGAAGCAAAATGGGTGCTAACCCCTCAACTGTAAATTCAATAAGCTACTTAATATTAAACCCTAAAACAGAAAGTTTAGATATCATTCTGACAGCGTGAATTACTAAACATTTTAAATCAAAGAATGGCATGATCATATTTCATGTGTCAAACACACACACACACACACACACACACACACACACACACTTGGAATGAATTCTATGCTCTGCTGCCAGCGCTTTCACTCATAAAAATCCCTAACTGTTTCCAACTACTTTAAGAATAAAGCCCCAAATGTTCCCTAAATTCCTGGAGTGGGGGTGGGGGATGGAAATGAGATTCCACCCTTCTGAAATGGGAGAGGACATTACTGTCATTTTGTCCTTTGCAAGGTGAACCCACTAAGACCTAACTGAGACCATCAATGCTCCTTGGGGGGGGGGGGGGGCATTCTCTGGACCCTCAGCCCTTCCCTAATCCCTGGAGAGACCTTTGAAGCTACTTAGCATTTGCATGATCACTCACTCACTCACTCAGCAACCTTGACCCCTTCACCTTGACCTCTGTGATGCTCCTGTTTTCTGCCAGTTTGTGTTCTGGTCTTTTGGAGTAGTCCAGGCTGCCTCGGAACCCAGAATCCTCCTGCCTCTTCCTCTCCAGCGATGGCAGTGTGTTTACCTAATGTAGTGAGCAGGTCAGCATTCAGTGTACAAGTGGAGAGAGTAGCTCCTGACAGCCCATGACGCACAAGTGGAAGGGATCTGAGGAGAATGGTGCTCCACAGAGCGCTTCGTGTTGTAAAACACGTGTCCGTAATATTTTACATGCTCACGACTGCAACTTATCCGGAGGCCAGATTGCCTTCCCTGGCCTAGGTTTCTTTCTATGGGACTGCATTACTATTTAATTCCTCTTAGCAAATGCAACAGGAAAATCTTCGAACTGAAGGCATTATGAATCTCAGCTACTGAAGACTGATGCAATACCCTTACTCTTCTCACTCCCTCCCGGAAATGCAGGAAAGACCTGAGTGCTAATGTTCTAGCGCAGAACATCAAAGCATACTTTGGCTTGAGGCCGGGCACCTCTCTTATTGAATAGTTTGCTTCTCAGAAGGGGTAGAACTAATATGCCTCCCGATTTAGGTCTGTCGTTGAGTGGTTTCCCTGTGCTTCGTTTAGTTGCTCCCTAATTGATGAAAGGAGTGCATCTTTAGCTCACAGTAAGGACCCAAACCTGAGGACTCCCATCTGTCTTAAACACAGTTCAACAAGCCCGCTCAAATTACAGTGAGGGTTGGGGGAGGCAAACTTAGTCTTCTGACCCTGTAAGGACCCTAGGGAATCTTATAACTTCAAGCCTTCAGGAATTCTCCAGTGTTCAGAGGCTACTCCACACTTTCTTACCCATATCCCACAGAACTGCCTTTCTACCTGCCCTAGTTTCTTTCCAGTTGCCACAATAAAATACCTTGATAAAGCAACTTAAAGAAGAATGGGTTTATTTTAGCTCAAAACTCCAGGTTACAGTCCATGACTGTGGGGAAGTCAGGGCAGCAGGAATGTAAAGCAGATCCAGAGTCAAGAGGAGAAAGAGCTCGGTGATGGCAGCACACTCCTTTAATTCCAGCACTCAGGAGGCAGAGCCATTTGGACCTCTTAATTCAAGATCAGCCTAGTCTACACAGATGGTTCCAAGACAGTCAAGAGAGACTCCGTCTCAAAAATAACTGAACATGGATGGATGGATGGATGATGGATGGATGGGTCGATGAATGGGTGGATGGATGGATGGATGGATGGCCCAGTGGTTAAGAGTTCTTCCTGCTGATGCAAAGGACCTGAGCTGGTCCTCATGGATACATGCTTACAGGTGTTCAGCTTGTCTTCTTTCTATACAAACCTGGGGAAGGTTGCTGCTCTCTTGTACTCTGAATCTTCCCTAATCTGGAGCATCCTTTCCAAGCATGACCATTGGGCTGTCCCAATCTATATCACCTTTCTCTGCGACTGTCTTCCTAGGTGATTCTACATTGTGTCAAGCTAACAATCACACACCACACCCCAAACTCCTGCTTTTCTTTCTTTGCGGCTCCTAAGTATAAATTTTTGCTTGTCAAATAGAAACTCTTCCTTTCCTCTCCACACCTGAAGGTCTCTGCTGACTGCCACTGAATAACTGGTGAGTTGTAACCCCAGTGCAATAAGCACCTCACTGAGGAATAAGGTTTTGCACCATTTCCTCAAAATCGGTTAATACTGTCAACCTCACAGCTTCCAGAATCACCTAGGGAATGGATTTCCAGACATGGCTGTGAGGAGATATCTAAAACAGGTTAACTGAGGTAGAAATGCACACCATTAATGGAAATGGCAACGTTCTATGGGCTGGGGACCCATATCATTAAAAAGGAGGAAACGGACACAACGAAATGCAATAAAGAGGTTTATTGTTTGGGGGTAGGGACTAACAGGGTAGAAAACTCTGTCTGTCTCTGTCTCTGTTTCTCTCTATGTGATTCCTGATTGAGGATATAGTGTGACTGGCTGCTTGTCTCAAGTTCCTGCTGCCATGACTTCTCCCACCACATCGTACTACATCTCAACCTGTAAGCCAAAAAAAAAAAAAAAAAAAAAGCCCCACCCTTGCCCTCCCTCAGCATAGCAGTATGAAATGCTAATATATCCACTATGGTTCAAACAAAAGCAGTCCCCTCTTGTGGTGGAGAGGAGGGAACAGGGAAGTCTAAGTGGGAGGCCATACTGGCTGCTCAAAACAAACTCTGGAAAGAAACAGGCACGTGCTGTACATACGCCGAGTCTGGGGCTGGAGTGAAGTTCTATGAGGAGAGCTTGCTTTGTATGAGCAAGGCCCTGGGCCTATCTCAGAATGAGGTTGGGCAGTGGAGGGGTGTTTCTTAAGCTTGTATAGTTCACTCAACAAAACTGCATCGCGGAACTTACAACTTCAACTCCGAACAAAACACAATCAAGTTACATTTCTGGCATCAGACTCATGTAAAACTGAACTCATTTTGCTGAATCTAAGTTCCCGGTCACACCCACCATCTCAGTAAGCGTGGCCTTCTGTTCATAATACATGCGTGGCCCTGTTCTACACCGGTTCTGAAAAAAAAAAAAAAAAAAAAAAAACGCTTTCTAAATGGAATCTTTCTTGAGTCGACAGGAATGTTCCGTGTGCACCTTTGTCCACCCTGTTTCTCCTCCTCCCCCTGTGGTGACTGAAGTGACTCTTTGGTACAGCACAAGAAACACATTATAAAGAAGGCTAAGAAGTGGAGAGGGGCAGCTGGGGAGATGGTGCACAGTTAAAAGCACTGTTGCTCTTATGGACTACCCAAGTCCTAGTCCAGCATCCACACAGTGGGTCACAAACAGTGGTGGCTCCAGTCCAGTCCCAGGGGATCCGATGTCCTCTTCTTTTTGTTTGTTTGTTTGTTTGTTTGGTTGGTTGGTTGGTTGGTTTTATTTTTTTGAGACAAGGTTCCTAGGCCATTCCAGACTCACTTTATAGACCAGGCTGGCTTTAAACTCCCAGAGATCCAACTGTCTCTGGCTCAGAGTACTGGCATTAAAAGGTGTGTGCCACCACGCCCAGCTTCTGATGCCCTCTTCTGACCTGGAAGGGCAGCAGAACTCTTCGAATACATGCAAACCAAACATTCATACAGATAAAAATCAATCAATCAAAAAAAATTTTAAAAAGAAATGGGAAGGGAGCCATCAACTGTAAAAACTATCTTGGGGCTACCAAACACTAACAATGATTTTTTTTTTTTTTAAGGATAAAAATCAAGATGTGAACACAATACTTTTAATGAAATACCACACAAAAAAAAGTCTAAATATGGTAGTGGGAGAAGTACTAATACACAGATTATGTAACCAAAATCAAAGGAAAGCCTGAATAAAAAGCTATAGCCTCACTTGCTTTTAGTTGCCGGCTTTTTTCAATTTTAGTGGTCACATGACTAAGTAATACCGTTCCATTAGCTTTGCTATCAATAACATCTCTGAAATGTGGGTCACCATGGTAACAGTTACCTAAGATGCTTTTCATAAACTTAGAGGTAACTGAAGCCAGCTGAAATCACCAACCTTTTATCTGAGCCTGCATAAGTTTTCCATGGATGACTTTTGACACCAGATGGCAAAAGCTCTCTCCTCAAAATGTGCTGACGACAACATTTTCTAAAGGCTAAAGAACATCCTGACGTTAATTACAGACCTGGTTCACATATTCTGTTATCCTATTCCTTTTCCTCAAGCCCTGGGCCATTGGACTTCTTTTTCACTCTGGGGTCTCACAGGGCTGGTTTCAACCTCATGATCCTCCCACCTAAGCCTTCTCAGTGCTGAGACCTGCCCTGCTTCACCATCCCAGAAGCAGCCCTAAACTCCTCCCCCGAGGCAGGTTTGAGACCCTCTCTCCTAGCTCCAAGGCCCCCTCAGTATTAACTCTCTCTTCAACAAAACTCCTTGTTCCCGTAATTAGCATATTGAGGGACATAAGGAAAACAAGCTTGGTTCAGTACAGCTGTCACGAGGCTAAAGAGTAAAGCTTAGAGCAGAGTCTGGGAGGCCCTGTGCAAAGGCTGCAAAATTATCATATGAAAGGCATATGCTAATGAAAAATGGAAGGCTGGGATCACTCAAGCCCCAGACCTCAAGGCACACAGGGGCCAACTAAATCCAGCCCCTGGCTCAGAAGAGGAACTGCTCAGAGTGCCTGGAGGTGACCTGTGGCTCATTATAATACTAAAATGTGAATTCTGGCTAGAGATCTAGTATGCTAATGAGGCAGGTGATACATGTTGTTGTATGTAGAACATGTGAAAAGGACTGTGCTATATAAATGACCCACCTTGATCCCCAATTGATATAACCCTGCCCCATCCTTTGTTTGGGTGTGGTCCCTCAGTTTCCATGTCTTTTCTCTGCTCCAGCCTACTTCTTCCATTGGAAAAACAAACTACCCCTCCTTCTAATACTACATGTGTCTCTGTCCATTTCTTTGCTCCAGGACATAAGAATCCCTCCAGAAGACCCCCAAGCCCCCAGTATCTGCTGGTATCAGGCAGATTAAACACCTGTCAAATTTTTATCACTATTTTATGGCAAAAACACTCCACCTTCCTGCTAGATTTTTTTTTAAAGCTGTCCAGTGCAAAAAGACACACTGACTTTCTGCTGACAGCAGCCGACACCCCTACACTCAAACATCATATTTCCAATTTCCCTTCTTTCTTCACTCCCAGCCTCTGGCAACCACCATGCTGCTCTTAACGTCTAACCATGTGGCCTTTTCAGATTTTCCATATGATGAGGTCATGCAGTGTCAGCTTTCTGTGCCTGGCTTAGTTCACTTGGGCAAAATGATCTCCATTTCCATCCATGTTGTCACGACAACAGCGTTTCATTCTCCTTAGAGCTGAGTAGCATCCAGTGGTTTGTAGGTATGTTTTAAAAGCCATTCATCAGTCGCCAGACAGGCTGTTTCCATCCTTGGTGATTGTGAATAAGGCTTCAGTGAGCACGGGAGTGCAGATGCCTCTCCAACATACGGCTCTCATTTCTAATGGCTATAATTACCCAGGAGTGGGTCTCTATGTAGTCCTATTTAATATTTAGGAAACCCACACACTATTTTCCATAACACCCCAACTGATTTACATTTCACAGCACTGTGTAAGCATTCACTTTTGTCCACATCCTCACAGTACTGTTATCTTTGGTCCTTTTGATCGCTCCCTTTCTTGCTAGGGCACAGTGATACCTCACTGGGTCTTAGTTTTACACCTACCAGATGGTGGTGTTGGTTGAGTATTTTTTAAAAAGATTTTTAAAAATAATTCTTTGACTATGTGTGTATGTGTGTGCGTGTGTGATGTGGGAAGTTCCTGGGGAATCCGGAAGAGGGTGTCTGTGAGCTGCCCCCATGTGGGTGCTAAAAACCAAATTCAGATGCTCTACAGGAGGAGCAAAGTACCAGTTCTTAACCACTGAGCCATCTTTCCAGGCCTCAAATGTCTAATCCATATATATATATATATATATATATATTTTTTTTTTTTTTTTTTTTTTTTTTCTTCAAAACGTTCAAGTAGAACCTGAGAGAAGTCTCAATGGTTAAGACTACAGCAGGTGGATTTCTGGGCCAGCCTAGCCAAACAGTACATAGAGACCCTGCCTCAGAGAAATTAGGAGGAGGGCAACAGAAGAGGACGCACTCCTCTGGCCTCTAAGTGTGTGTGTGTGTGTGTGTGTGTGTGTGTGTGTGTGTGTGTGTGTGTGTGTATGTGTACCCAACAGAGTTGGATGCTAGCATGTTTTGAGAAAATTCCTATTTAGGTCTTTTTGTGTATGTGTGAGACACTGGGGGATTAAATCTAAAACTTTATACCAGGCAAACATTCTTTGAAGTAAGCAACATGTGCTCTCAGATGTCTAGATTATTTTTTAATCTTTTTTTTCTAATACTGGTTCTTCTGGTAATGAACACAGGGTGCCTTTGTATTGCTTTGTGTGTCCTCTACAATTTCTTTCATCAATATTTTACATGTTTCATTGTAGAGATCTTTCACCTTTCAAATTAAAGTTATTGCCTAATATTTGGTTGGGGAGTGCCTGTCGAAAAGGTTGGCTTCTTCATTTTCTTATACTCGAATTTGTGTTTTGAGCTTTATTATAAATTATATAATTAACAACTTAGAATATTTTAAAACTCAGGGTTGGGGAGATGGCTCAGTTGGTAAGTCTTTTGCTGTGTTGGCATAAGGACCTTAGTTAGACCCCCTGAGTGCCTGTAATCCCAGCACCAGGGACCCCTGGAGTCTGCTGGCCAGCCAACCTAGCTGAATCAAAGAGCTCTGGGGTCAGTGAGAGACCCTGTCTCAAAACAAAAGATGGAAAAAGATTGTGTAAGGCATTCAACATCAGCCTCTGAGCTCTATACAAAATACACACATATGTGTCCATTCACCCACACAAGTGTGCTCACATAGAGATGCAAAAAATTTCAGACATCTGCTGGAGTGGTGGTGCATAATTTCAATCCCAGCATTTGGCAGACAGAGGCAGGTGGATCTCTGTGAGCTTGAGACCAACCTGGTCTACAGCGTAAGCTTCAGGACAGCCAAGGCTGTACCGAGAAACCCTGCCTTGTAAAACAAACAAAAACTTCAGAAATCATTGAACACCTGAGAGATTCGGCCCAGTCAGGCTGCCTCTCTTCTGCCCTGTGCCCAGTGTGTCTACTTAATACAATATCCTCTTCCTGCTCTCACTCTCCCCGTCTATGACACAGTGGTAAAAGCCCTAACAGAATAGTGTCCCTCTTGTGAGGAGAGAAGTTTGGGAATGCATCATTCAGTCTTATTCCACATGGACCACGCCAATGGAATAAGTTTCACGCCTCAGCTTGATTCTGCTGCCTGGTTCCAGCCAGCCACAATAGCTTCCCCTTTGAGGTCATGACCATCAACCTGGGAACTGCTAAGATTGATGTCAAGACAGCCTCAGGGGGGATTTCCTTGGCATGTTCACGTGTGGATACATGTGGGTTGTGTGCAGTCAGATTTTTATAAATGCTTGAAGGGATGTGTGCTAAAAATGCATATTCTGTGTGTTTTCTTTGGTGTACGAGCATCCCAGGAGGAAAATGGGAGGAAAAACAGCAACGAAGAAAATGCATGAGAAAGTTTCAGTTGTCTGACATTTTAGAGGTGAAGCAACCCAGGCTGAACATGAAGCAACTAACAGGACCACCAGCCTTAGGGCTGTCTAGGGTACAAAGGCCACTGTGTTGTCATCTACAAGAACGTGGAGTGCAAATGAGCATGGAAGAGTCATGCATGCAATTACACACCCGTAATACTTGAAAGATGGATTTGGGAGTATCAGGAGATCAAGGTCATCCTTGATGAGGTTAGAGGCCAATCTTGGCTACAGGAAATTCTGTCTCTCAGAGCAACAATGAAAATGAATGAAGAGTAACTAAGGATGTGCGTTTGTGATCAGGGTGAGAGGGCAAAGGCACAAACAAATTAGAGAAAATTTATCTTTTGGAGCAGGACAGCAGCTATTTATCTCCAGGCTTATAATACTTTAATTTTTCCCACACAGTTTGCTATTGTGTATGTGTGTATGTGTGTGTGTGTGTGTGTGTGTGTGTGTGTGTGTGTGTACATGTACCACAGTCTATTGTAGAGGTCAAAGGACAACTTTCTAGAGTGAGTTGGTTCTCTCCTTCCACCATGTGGATTCGGGGGCTATATCCAAGTTGTTAGACTTGGACACGATGCCCTGACCTGCTGAGCCATCGCACCAACCCTGACAGGTTTGGGGTTTTTCTTAATTTTATTTACTTATTTATTTGAATGTGTATGTGCATGCATGTGCAGGCGCCACGGTACACATGTGGAGGTCAGAGGACAGATCACAGGAGCTGGTTCTCTCCTTCTGCAGTCTGGGTTCTGAGCACAGAACTCAGGTCTCCAGGTTTGCTGACAAGCACTTTTTCCCCCTGAGCCACCTTGATGCCCCGCCCCCAACGTTATTTAAAGGTAACAGAGAATGTAAACTTTGTTATAAAGTCTCCCTATGATCAAATGTTAGCTAATGTGTGTATATGCATGTATATACATATGTAAGTACACACACACACACACACACACACACACACACACACACGGCACTCTTTAGACCAAACAAACACAGCCTCAAACCAACTTGATTTTGAAGGCCACTAAACTACAGGCCCTCCCCTGGGGCGCTGCCCTCTAGAGATATTTCTGTAGTGTGGCTCCTGTAGAAAAGCTTTGAATTTTCAGAATAAGGAAAGGGACACATTGGCCAGCACACATTCTCCAGGCTCCCTGGATCTTCAGTGTGCACCCAGGCCTATCCTAACCAGGCCTAAGATATTGGTGCAAAAACACAATCCAAGTGCACAGCAGTTTCCTCTAAGATTCATACGCACCTCCATAATAGTTTTACTTCATCACACACTCACATGGACCCACAAACATGACTTAGATGAGTTCTACTGGTATTGTCTGTAAAAAGCTGGGCTTACAAACCCATTACAAAAGAGTGACAGGCCTCCCAGACCCCACATTTGGCTGGCCATGGTCTGATTGTGCCATCAGTCACCACCCTCATTTACAAGGCACCAGGATGAAGGGGACAGTCATCTGCTCAAGGCCTGATTCTACAGCTTGAATGCCTGGCTGGCTCCCCACACACTCCACTGGGAAACACAGGCACAGAACTGCTAGGGCATCTCACCTTTCTGGTTGAGAAGTTAAATTAGGGCATCTCATCACCATAGTTACAGCCATTCTGTCTGTAGTCGTAAGCCCTCATGAACCCAGAAGATCAGTTAAGAGTAAGGGACGATGGGTGAACCGAGGCTCCACTGACAAGCTGACAGCCACAGAGGGGCTGGCCGTGGCCTGAGAAGCCTCAGCACACATGCCTTCAAGAAGCTAGGTCTACACCAGGAACGAGTGTCTTGAATGTGTTCTCCAGTATGCAAAATTAGAAAACCGCAATGTGAACTTGAACTTATTTTAAGAATTAATTAGAAGGTGCAGATACTGGGCCTGCAGGATGACTCAGCAGGTAAAGGCACTTGTTGCCAAGGCTGACTCCCTGGGGCGCACATGTTGAAAGCAAAGAACAAACGTTGCTCTCTCTCTCCTCCATACACAGGCTGTGTGCACCTGCATATCCACACACAGAAACAATAAATAAACAAGTGAAATTTAAAATTTTGAATGTATTTTCAAAAAGATACAATGCTTGTTAAGTATGCGTAGAAGCATAATTTACACTAATACCCCCATGACATATGTTTAAGATTATGAGAAATGGGACTGGGAAGATGGCCCCAGAGGTAGATAAACCTCTTCTTGCCATATAAGATTGGATTTGAGATCCCCAGAATCCACATGAACGCCAAGTGGGCCTGGCACTCTTTGCAGTCTTAGCCCTTGGAAAGCCTCAACACGGGAGCCCTGGGGCAAGGCACTAGATTAGCCTGACCACCAAGCTTTGGAGTCAGTTGAAAGACCCTGGCCCAGTGGATATAACGAAGAGCAATCAAGAAAGTCTGCAGATGTCTCCAGACCTCCACTCGTGTATTTACATATACATACAACCTCCAACAAATATGTGATCATGGATACACACAAGCATGCATAACACATATACACATATCGTTTTTTTTTAATTAAAAGAATTAAACTTGGAAGAAATAAAATCTATTAATTACATATACATACAATGCAGGTGTATGTAGCTGGCCTGTATTCGGTACCTTCTATGTGATAGACTTAAGGGCTGCAGATGCCACAGGTGATGTAATACCCTCGTTTATTTTTTCATTAACTAATTTATTTAATCACTTTACATGCCTTATTGAAGCCCCCCTTCCTCTCCTCACAGAACCGCCTTTCCCCACTCCCCTCTCTCCTCCTCAGAGATGGGGAGCCCCCCTAACTAACACCCTCATCTTAAAATCACTAACAAGCCAATCAGAAATGCTGCTCTCTGTGTGTTTCTCTGTGTATGTCTCTCTCTGTGTCTTTCTCTCTCTGAACATACCAGTCTCTCTCTCTCTCTGAATCTTTTTGTGTCTGTATCTCTCTGTGCTCTTTCTGTGTATGTGTCTGCCTCTCTCAGTATCTCTGGCTTTCTCTGTATCTCTGTCTCTTTCTTTCTCTTGCTCTGCTTTGTTTTTATATTTTGCTGTTTTTTGAGACAGAGTCTCACACTGTATGTTACTCAGACCTGCTTTGAACTCATGGCCATCCTTCTGCCTCAGCCATTCCAGTGCTAGCTTTACAAGTGTGAACCACTATGCCTGGCCAGAAACCTCTATCCAGCACAATAACTGGAAAGTGAATGTAATAGGCAAATAGTTATGAGACTCCAAGGGAAAGGATAATTGCCTGGAGGTATCTGAGGCTGGTTCAGCAGTGAAGGTTCTTCAGGCCCTGATGGTAATAGAGAAGGCAGAGACCCCTACGTGAAAAGGAGTCTCTGGTGTGCAGTGAGGTACAAAGTATGTAGGAGATTCTTGACTCTGGGCTGCAGGGCAGAAGCTGGGGCAGGAGTCAGAGCAGATAAGCCTTCCCTACTGGACTTTGTGTACTGGAAGGAGCCAGCGGGCTTCCAGACAGAGAGACTGACAGGGTGGATCACACTTGTCTCTCTAGATAACACACAAAGAATAGCGACCTACCCCAGTGTGGAAGGAGCATACAGCAGCAGAGAAGCAGCCTTTGTGTTTAACGCACTTTTCTTTTCTCTAATGTGTACTCACTTTTTTAAACTTCTGAAAACACAGGTTAGCTTTTTTGTAACCCTTTTGTTTCTAGCTGTTTGTGGACAGAAAAGGCATGTAATAATGACGAATACTGTCTTATGAGAGACCTACATATAATTATACCCTTTTATACATGTCTAAAGCTCACCTGGGTATTTAACCCCGTTGGTAGAGTGATTGCCTGGAATCCTTGAAGTCATAGGGTCAGTCTCCTGCATCAGTTAAACTGAAGGTGGTACTGCACACCTCTGGCCCTGGATTTAGGCAGGAGGGTTAGCTAAGGGTCATCTTCAGCTACATAGGGAGGTCAAGGCCGGCATGAGGTAGGAGCATTCAAGATGCTAAAACTTTTTGTTTGACTCTCTGGCTTGTTACCTTTCAAAACCCTGAAACCTGCCTGTAGTTAAAGAAGTCAGAGATTCTTTTAAAGACTCTCAAACAAAGCAAACATCTGCAGGATTCCCTTAAAAATAAATTAATTCATGTAGTTATAATGTGTTCTGGTGGGAGGAGTCATGTGGAAAGGGGAAATGACACAACCACGAAAAAAGGAGGAAAAGAAACAAAAACAAAAAAGAAGCCAGAAAAACAAAAACAAAAACAAAACGGCAAGCTGCACTGTGTGATGTTCCCTGGGTAACAGAACATGATTCTCACCTTCCTCGCCACTGCTGAGTCAGAAAGCCTAGACAGGGTTTAATACCAGCAGCACCCTCAGGAATGGACACAATCATGCCACTCCTACCAACTAGGGGAGCCAAGGAGGAGGTGAAAGGAATTCTCAAGAATGATAGGAATGGGGTTTGGGCGTGGTCCACTCACAGCCCTAGGGTGAGGCCTTGCTAACCTGAGAGAAGGCTACTGAATTTGATTTGGAAAAAAAGACAGTTATCAACGTCTTCATGTAGCATGCTTAGAAGAACACTGTGCTTCAAAGCACAGTGACATTCTGTTGTCTTTGCTGTGCAGGCGTCATAACAGACCTAGGGGTTGAACAGTCCTAAAATCACACGGCTGATAAGTGACTCTAATGAAACTGGATACCAGTAATTGTGTGTGTGTGAGGGAGGGAAGTTCTGAGTGTACATGTATGTGTGTGTGCATGCATGTGTGTGAGCACACTTAACCAATGTGTACATTTCTCGAAGCTGGAGATCAGTGTGCAGTGTCTTCCTTCATTACTGTCTACTTTAGCTTTGGAGACAGAATCTCTCACCCAACCTGGAGCTCGCCATTTCAGCCACACTGGCGAGCCAGGGAGCGTGCACAATCCCCCTGTCTCTGCATCCCATCACTGGGGTTACAAGCTTAGGTCAACATGTCCAGCTTTTATGTGGGACCTGGGAATCAGACTCAGGTCCTCTTGACTAGAAAGCAAGCATTTTACTCATTGAGACATCTCCCCAGCCCTCAACTTGTGTTTTCACTTTTGCTTATTTACGTGTGTGTGTGTGTGTGTGTGTGTGTGTGTGTGTGCAAAAGAGAGAGAAAGGTGGGATAAGAACAAGAAGAGAGCTTTCAGGAATCAGTTCTCCTCTTCTTCCATGTGTGTCCCAGGGATTGCCCAATTCAGGTCCTCAGTCTTGGCAGTGGATGCCTTCACCTGCTGGACCTTCCCACGAAGCTCCAAATAAAGACTTTTGATATCTTCTTACCATCGTTCCTATCGTTCCTGGGCATGTGACTATCAAATTAGTGAATCTTTGGGATTGAATTTGAGTTAGCATGTTCGTTTTTAAACTTTTCTGTTTGATTTGCTGACATGGGTTCTCACACACATACACAAAAATCCCTACCTGAATCCCGTGTTGGAATTAGAACAGAATGGACCTGAAGGTACATCTACCGTTTTGTACTACGTCTTTATATAAAGTTGAGATTTTGAGTATTGGTGTCAAAACCGTAGAATCCGAGCTGGAGATGTGCGAAGCAGCTGAGGGCTCCATCAGAAGACCCAAGGTTGATTCCTCAGCACGCTTGCTGGGCAGCTCCTCTGCACAAACTGCCTGTATCTCCAATTCCAGAGCATCCAACACCTCTGGGCTCCTCAGGCACCTGCACTTATGTGCCCATGCCCACACGCATAAAAATTTAAAAATTTGGAAAGTACACCCATGCTCTGGGAGAGAGAGGTAGTTTAAAGGTCAGGAGCTCGTATGCCTCTTGTAAAGAACCCCAGTTCAGCTTCCAGCACCTATGGCAGGTGACTCACAAACTCCGGTAACTCCACTCCAGAGGACCTGACACTGTGGTCTCACTGGGCATCTGTACACACATGTGCACACACAAGTAAAATCACAAGAAATAGTTTAAAATCTACAAAAAGTCCACCCATCTTTTAGTTTACTTCCTTTTCTCTTGGTGTAGAAATATAGCCTGTGTGGTGGGGTGGAACATTCTGGACCATTATGGGCTGTACTGATGCCTGATTCCAGAACAGCAAATAATCTGTGAATTATTTTTAATAATCTACCACCAAAAAATCTGTAGGACTACCTATGCTGTGGTTTTCTCTCTTAACAATGTTCACAATGTAGAATGGTGTGTCTCCAATCTCAAAGCATCAACAACCTAGGGTCTTAGTGCAGACTCTGAATGAGTAGTAGCTCTAGGGCCAGTATGAATTTCATACTGCTCACCTTGATCTGAGTTTCTGACAACATCATCATCATTAACAAAGCTGTAATGAACAATGCCCTGCAGTTGTGAGTTCTGCGTTATAGTTTCCCACAAAGGAAGTGGGAGCCATCTCCTGCATGTAGAGTGCTGGGTTACAGTATGAGCCATAATTGTCTGTGTGGGTGGAACCCAGGGCCTGCCCCTTGCAAGCCAGGCTAGCCCTCTACCACTTGGCGTGTCCCCAGCCCTATTTTTATCTTTGTAATTCACCCATCGCACCCTCCAGAGATGGTCAAAAGACAACTCTTGTTGGTTCTCCCAACTTGTGGGGTGGAACTCACGTCATCAGGCCTACCTACAAGGATCTCTGCCTAGGACTGAGCCACAGTCCTCTCTTTAGAAAAAGAAAAAACGTGTGAACTGAGTACAGAGGCTTACATCAGTAATCTGGAGACTCAAGTTAAGAGGCTTGTATAAGGACAGTGTAGGTGACAGAGTGAAACCTCCTTTCAACACGGAAACAACCAGCCAAAGAAGTATACTATGCAAGAACACAGCAGGGTGATAGTTTGAAAAACGCTGCTTTCCCAGAGATGATGCTTTGTATGCACTTTCGGGTCTGCATTTAATTACAGTGGAACTGTAGCTTAGAATGTCAGTTCAGGCAGGCTCCAATTAGGTCTCCCTGGCCTGAGTGATCTGGTTTACTGTGAGCAAGTACCAGAGGCCATGGCAGAGGGTACATGAGAGGGAAAGGGAACAAGCTCCTGTTTTCCTGCCTAAGAAGCAGTTTTTCCGAAATGCATGCTACACAACAGCACCTAAGAATAAAACCTCTCTTTTTAATCCACAAAGGACGAAAAGGGCCTTCTAGGACAGCGCTGTGGAGCCCACAATTATTCTTGAACAAATCTGAACACATGCAGTCACTATTTGGTCTTAATTTAGCCTCCGTTGCCAAGGAAACGTCAATATCCAAGTATATTCAAGGTAAATCTTTCCTGGTGTTGAAGGAACTGTTTACTGAGGGAACAGCAACTGAGTGAATCAGGTCGACGGGCTTAACACCAGTCTCTGGACGAATCAGCTGGGCCTTCTTTGTGCCTCAGTTTCATGAGTAACATGATTTTTCTACTGTACTCCAGAGCAAAAAATTAACACTGGGACTGCTCCCTTTAACTGGTATGTGGTTTGACATCTCACTGGACATGATGAGGAACCCACAAATTTAAAGCAACCTACTGATTCTACATATTGACACTGGAAAGGAGGGCAACAAGGAGCCCCTTTTTACAGGTGGTGTGTTGACACACGCCTGTAATCCCAATTATTAGGAGGTGAAGGCAGAAGGATCAGAAATTCAAGGGTAGCCTTGCCTACCTAAGACTCCTATCTCAACAATAAAAGGTGCTCCATTTTCTCTTCTAGCAGCGCAAATCCTGCTGCTGAAATAAAATGAAAAGTGAGGTACAGAAAGGCTTTTTAAGAAGCCTGTCTTGGAGGCAGGGTGCGATGCTGCATGCCTTTCTTTAGTCCCTGCACTCAGGAGGCAGAGGCAGGTAGATCTCTGGGCATTCAAGGCCAGCCTGGACTACAAAGCAAGTCCAGGAGAGCCAGGGCTGATATACAGAGAAATCTGTCTGGGAAAACAAAAAACTAGAACAAAAAAAAGAAGCCTGTCTTGGGCTGGCAAGACGGCTTCCTGAGTGAAGGCACTGGTGACTAAACCTGCTCACCCAAATTCAGCCCCTGGAACCCACCTGAGAGGGGTGAGAAATAACTCCCACAAGCTGTTCTCTGACCCCCACACAAATGCTACAGCAGTCAAGGAACACACACACACACATACACACACAGACAGCCACCCCAAATACAAAGATTTAAAAATACATATCTTACAAATATATAAGTCAGCTTTTTTTTTTTTTTTCTATTTCATTGTGCTTCAGAACTTCCAACAAAGGAGAATCAAAACTAAGGTCAGCACACCTCCTATGTCAGCAGCCTGACATAGACATGGTTGCAAACAGAGCAAAGTCAGACTCTGTGTGATGTTTCACACTTACAGGAGGTCAAGGCAGAATCATCAGAAGTTTAAGGTCATTCTCAGCTACAGAGGGAGTTTATGAGACCCCATCTCAAAACTCAGAAGAGGAGAGTGGAAAGATGACTCAGCAATTTAAGGCACCCACTGGTCTTCTAGAGGACCAGAATTCAGTTTCCAGTGCCCAAGTCCAGTAGCTTACAATGACCTGTAATTCTAGTTCCAGGGCGTCTAAAGCCCTCTTCTGACTTCCCTGACAGGTGTACACACGTGGCATGCAGTCACACATGTACATACACGTAAATAAAAATCTTCTAAAAGGAAAGAAAAGAAACATTTCTTTCAGCTTTATAACTCGTTTAAAGTTCATTCCATATAACATTTTAGGACTGTGGGCAATGTTAGGAAGACATATTAATTTTCTTAAATATCTTTCCTCCAAGGTTTAGGATTCTCACTAGTTGTGTCTAAAGCATATATCGAACCCCTCAACCCCATCCTTCTTTCGTTAGTATTTTGTGGCAGCTGCGGGGATGCTTATATCTCGGTGAGGCCATGGGCCTCAAAGAACAATTTGAGGGAGTTGTTTCTCTCTTTCTGCTTGGCATTCAGGCTCCAGTTGTTAGGTTTACCACCTGCTGTGCTATCTCAGCCGCAGTATTTGTGATACTGATACTAAATACAGCCCACAGCTTGGCTACATTTCTGACGTTATGTCAAACACCGGGCAGCCTGAATTTCCTAGAACACATGCCAACAATGAGACAGCTAGCAGTTATGGGCAAAAGTATGAGTCAAGTCTACATCATGAGTTCATGAACCTTGGGGGTAGGGCCATGCCCACTAACTAGAGTTTGTAGTGGTGTCCCACTAGTAAAGAGGGTAAGAAATAAAAATGTGTCTGATAAACGCAAACTAAATGCATTCCCAGCCCAGCTTCCCACATGCAGCCTTTCACTGACAGTTGACAGGAGAACAAATAAGACTGGGAAGGAGTCAAAATAAGAATGATCCCAGCCAACTGGAAATAAAATACCTTATTTTGGGCATGCTTGCAAAGGGCCTCTGCTTGTGAGAGTTAAATGTCAGTAAAGTTTAAACTTGATTTATTTACTTTGCTGTGAGCCTGCCTCTGATTAGAAGTGACTGCTTTCTGATGCCAGACAACTTTCACATAACCACCTTCAGTGTGATGCCTTCATGCGAGAGATGGTACTGTGCATTTTTAAGCCTTAGCTGGCACATGCGAGTGTGTTCTTCTGCAGCCTTGAGAGAACAGAATGAGTTCAGGGCAGAGAAAGAGCAAAAGGACTTTCTACACTTTCTTTGGCACAGGAGTTTGTGTGGAAGGGATAAGGCTAGCTCAGCGGAAGTGTTTCTCCAGGGGGAGTGAGACCTTGTATCCCATCCCCAGCATTACTACAGAAAGTAAACAAACACTGTTATACACCAAAGTCTCATGAAGAATGAAACATGCTGTGTCATATTTCCTAGCGAGGAATTGAGCCCTGAACTAAGAACCTACAAGATAGAATCATTAGATAATTTGCATAAATCAGTCGCTGAAGGTTTTCTCTTCAAATCATTAGCGTATAAGTCTTGATGACAAAAAGGATTGAAAGATCAGAACAGCTAAGTGCCTGGGGACATCTGAATGTGAGCAGCGCCTCAGCCACCATGGTCTTGCAGGAACCTAGAGAAGGAGAGAGGAACAAGAAAGCAATAGCAGAAGCTGGGATGTCTCCGAGCCAGCCAAGCACGCGCCATGTAATTGTCACCCTCTTGCTCTCTGGATGTCTTGCTTCCCCTCCCACCTTAAATCCATCCCCAGCGGTAGCAAAGGGAACAGAGTGGAAGAGCTTCAGAAGCAACAGAACCCCAGTCTGTCACACTCTGGCACGGAAAGAAGACCTCTGTTTCAATCCTAATGGACTGGTGAGGCACGCTGTATCTTGTACCCAAGTACTATCTTATGAAAGCCAAAACTCAATGGCTCAGGCTGGGGACGAAGCTCAATTGGTAGGGTAATTGCCTAGCATGTTAGAAGGCCTGGCTAAGTGCCTAGCCCTTCATAAAACTGGGTATGGCTAGGTATACCTGTGATCCTAACTCAGCAGGTGGAGGCAGGAGGAGTATCAACTCAAGGTCATCTCCAGCTATATGGTGAGTTGAAAGTCATCCTCTGATATTAGACCCTGTCTCAAAACAAAATAAAGCAAAAACAAAGTGAAGGGCTGTCATAGAGAAGTCTGTATGCAGTCTAACTATGCGTAAACTTTCAATTACTTCAATTGTTTTATTGCTTCAGGTAAGTAACAAAGAACTTACAGAAAAGATACATTAACACCCCAAACAATTAAGTCAAGTTTAAAAGCCAGACATAGGTCCAGACTCGGTGATGCACATCTGTAATCCCAGCGCTCAGAAAGCATAGTTAAGAGGATTGCTGCAAGATTGAGGCCAGCCTCAACTACAGAGTGACTTCTAAACCAGCCAGGAAAATATGGGAAGACCCTGTGCTTTAAAACAAAACAAAAACAAACAGCTAAAAACAGGGTTGGGTATGGTGGCTTATACCTTTAATCCCAAGACTCGGGAGGCAGAGGCAGGCAATCTCTATAAGTTTGAGGCTCAACTGGTCTACATAGGAGTTCCAGGCCAGCCAGGGTTACATTGTGAAACCCTGTCTCAGAAGATAAATAAATGAACAGTATAGATATATAGATGATAGATAGATAGATAGATAGATAGATAGATAGATAGATAGATAGATAGATAGATACATACATACATGCATGCATACATACATAGAGGCTTAGGCTACACAGTGAGATTCTGATTCAAAACAAACAATCCGCCTTGCCACCCACCCTGTGGGTATCATGTAACTCTCTGTACCTGTTTCTAAACCCAATAATTGGGGTTTACTGCCCACCACCTGAGACTTTTATAAGTAGATGATAATATCTTTAGGCAAGCAGGTATTGAGACAGTGTCTCACATGGTGGGCTGGCCACCAACTGGCTATGTAGTTGAGAATGACCTTGAAGCCCTGATCCTTCACCTCCACCTCTAAGTATGGAGGCTGCATGTACGGTCCACCACACTGGGCTAAAATACTTACCGAGTAGTTAGGGAAATGTCCTACATACGAGAGGAGTTTAGTAAATATTTATTCTTGTACTTTATTCTTTCCCCATTTGCTAGAGTTGTCTTTTTTTTTTTTATCATTTTAAAAACTGTGTGTATGTGGGGGGGGGGTGGTTAGGGAAAGGATGAGGGGTTTGTTCAGGTATCCTCAGAGTCCTGAAGAGGGGCCTGGATCCTCTGGAGCTGGAGTTCCAGGGGATTCTAAGCAGTCCGGTGTGGGTACTGGGAACCTAATTCAGGTCTTCTTCAAGAGCAGTATGTTTGTACGCTCTCTTCACTATTGCCCCACCTCTCCCAGCCCTTATTTTCACTTTCAGTGATAGCAATCCCAACTATTTCTTTCTCCTAGAAATGACACGTTTGTCATGAAAAACGGAATAGAATAGGATACCATAGAAACCCAATAGAGCAGAAATCGTAACGTAGGGACATAAAAACAAGCCTATTTTAGGCAGAACATCACATGCCACCGATCAGCGGCTGGGAACTTTAACGCCTTCAGAGGCTGCTGCCTAACGAGATCCAAGAGGCTGAGCAGATCTCACAGACCTCTGTGAGTCTGGGGCTCCTTCCTCCCAGCACCGCACAGAATGCCACCTGGCTGGAAAGGAACTTCGCCAGGGAGAGCAGTAGGGGAGACAGGTAGAATATCCGCCGTGCATTTTCCTTCGGCAACACTCTCTCCTTTAATGCCTGGGATTAAGCCTATATTAAAACTGTTTCCTGAGGAACTCTCGCTATGTTTCCTACTGACTCATCCCGGAAGTCCTTTTCACAGCACCTTTGTGTGGTCTGAAATGACTCAGCAGCCTCAATGAGCAGCTGCTGCTCCGGCTGTCAAGACACAAAGGTCTTCATGCCCACACACCTCAGGCTCATGGAATGCCTTCAGAATATGGTCAGTGGCTCTGTGCACACACATGAACCTTGATTCCCTTGCTTGGTAGTCACTGTCATAACTCAGCAGGGCACAGAAGAACTGGGGTTAGGAGGTAAGCCACATTAAAAAAAAGAAAATGGTGTCTGTCAATTACAGTTAGTATATGGAGACAGGTTAAGAAGGAATATCGTTATGCTACTTTTGGGGACCCAGTCATGATTTTCAGTTTTCCTACAGGAATGTTAAAGGCAGCCTTAAGATAGTAGTGCTATCAAGCCTAGTCTCAACAGGAAAGCAGAAAAGAGATGGGTGGTGAAGAGGGTGGGAAAAGAGAAAGCATGAAAAAGCACAGAGCCAGTGAAAATGCATGCCCAATGCTTGCAAGCATGACTCTATCTTACCTCACATCTAGACAACAAGCCTCCATCACTGAAAAAGTTTCTCTCAAATGGGCCAGGCATAGCGGTAAATGCCTGTAACCCCAGAACTTGGGAGTTCCAAGTTCTAAGGTTTGGGGCTAATTTGAACTATATCATAATTAAAAAAGAAATTATCCAAAAACGTATTTTTTTTCTGAGATGTAGCAATACATTTTGCAAAATGAACCACCTGCTTGTCTTAAACTGACTCTTCAGTGTTTCCAGATATTATTATCATTATTTTCTTCTCTACAAAATACACAGGAAACAGAACACAGGAAGGATCATCTGGGAATTTCAGAGACTCAGGGACAGGTAACCTCTATAAGTTTGGATATAAGGATCAAGATTGTACCCCGATCCTTCAGCACTATTTCTGGCTGCCGAATGCGGGTGTGATGTACCAGGTCTGCCCAAAAGGACTTTCACCTAAGTCAGAAGTGACCTCATGACCTCTACCTGCACTGTCCAGCAGAGCAGAATCTGAACACATAAGGCTTTTCAAACGTGAACCTAATTTTATTTACTGACCTTGAATTCACTATGTAGACTAGGTTGTCTTTGAACGTGTAGCAATCCTCCGCCTCTGCCTGTTTGAAGTGCTAGAATTATAGGTACACACCATCATACCAGGAACCTCGTTAAAATTCATATGACCTTGTGTGGCTAAACAGCCCAAATGGTACAAACTATGTACATACGATTTTACAGTTACACCTACCTTCATTGTGACTAACCAGAAAAAAAGTGTTAGAAATAAAAGGAAACGAATAAAATTTTACCATCACCAATGAACAAAAATTCTAATGCCAGAAGAGTATGCACTCAGTGGGCAAAGGTGTTTGCCACCAAGCTTGATGACAGAAGCTTGGTTCCTGGGGCCCCTCATGTTGATTTTAGAAAGTTGACCTCTGACCTCCACAGGTACACCACAGCGCAGGTGCTGCCACAGGTACACACAAATAAAGAAAGCATAATAAAATGTAAGAGAAAACATGAGAGCACAATGGCTCACACCAGCAACTCTGGGCCTGGGAGGCTGAGACAAGAGGAGAGCAGCAAATTCATAGTCACCAAGGCCACATGGTATATTCCAGGCCACTACAGCCAAAGAGTGAAATGCTGTCTTAAAAAAAAAATTAACACAATAATGGTTGGGTTGGCTGTTTAGGCAATTGGCTTAAAAAAGAAGTAAAAACTGTCAAAAAATTTTTTTTCGGGGAAAAACAGGTCAGCCTCACAAGTTTTCAGGGACTCACGAATGATGATCAACAATGTGGATTACGAATAAAACAGTGTTGATCCTAGAACAGTCGTCCAGAAAGGCAATCTTGACAATTTTCTCTCTCTCTCTCTCTCTCTCTCTCTCTCTCTCTTTCTCTCTCTCTCTCTCTCTTTCTCCATTTAAGGTGGGTCTTATGTCTCTCTGACCTCAAACTTTCTATCTTCCTAGAGATAACCTTGAACTCTGGATGTCCTGGCTCCCAGGTACTAGATTACAGGTATGTGGCAGCACAGTTAGCTCAAAAGATTCTTCTACCTCACCTCCCCACCCCGTGCCCTAGTGGTTTCCTCTGTGTGTGTGTGTGTGAACTAAAACTTGAAACAAGGCCTTGTGAGTGCTACAAATATGATTTCCAATGAACTATGTGCCTGGCTGAAAACAACTCTAGTCTGTAACTGTAGTGAAAGTTTTGGTTTCTTTGAAAACCCAGTTATGTTGTGTTTTTGTTTTAATCCCAAGGGTGAGATATGGGGCTGCTTTTAGTTTGTCCACAGCTGATAATCGCCTTGTGAGACTTGGAGAGGGGCATGGTCTTTGTCAGCTGCAGTTAGTTTAATTCTGAGGACTATGAGAGGGTATAAATACCAGAGCACAGAGAGAAGGAAGACAACTGGAAGAGACGGTTGGAGGGAAAAGAAAGCTGCTCATTCATCCTGTTGCTGCATTTGCTGTTTGCTGTTGCTGCTTTGCTGGACTGCTGAATATCCTAACAACTGAGATTGGTATTGTCCCAAAGAACCTGACAACCCTAACCAACCAGAAGTAGCCAAAGAGAACTCCACCCCCTCTCCCCACTAACCTTCTTTCTCTCCTACCTAATGTTGGAGTATTGGAAGGTATTAGGAAGGACGAGGGGTGGAAAAGGGAGATAGAGGCATAAGGCAACCCAAATAAAATAGAATTCTAAAAGTAGCACCAATAGCTCTCACTGTTAGATTTTAACAGTGAGATTTTTATAGATTTTAATAGATTTCTTTCTATGAAAAAATAGAGGAAATAAAAGCTGCACATGACAGGTTTATTACATCCGTTGGTGCTGGTAGAAGGATAACGTGCTGGTTAGTCTCTCTGTCACCTTGACATAGGGTAGTCATCTGAGAAAGGGGAAGCTAAGTTAGAAAGACCACTCCATCAGATTGGCTTGTAGGCAAGAGTGTATTGCATTTTTGTTGACTGATGATTGGTGAGAGAGCCCAGGAAACTATGGGTGGTGCCACTCCAGAGCATGGGGTCCTGGGTTCTGTAAGAAAGGACACTGAGCAGGCCATGGGGAGCAGGCCAGTAAAAAACTCCACAGCCCTCTGCTTTAGCTCCTGCCTCCAGGTTCCTGCCTCGAGTTCCTGCCCTGACTTCATGATGGGCTGTGACTAGGGTATGAAAGCCAAACACTTTCTTCCCCATTCTTGGTTAGAATGTCTTATCACAGCAATCACAGAAAGCCAACTATGACATGACAAAAGAGTTGTAAAAACTGAGGTTTATTGTTTGAGAAAAGTAGACGGTCAAACACAGCTCTTGCTATGATTTGTCCTACAAGCCAGTTGTTTAGACAGGGTTTTATGTATCCTAGGCTGGCCTTGAACTCAATATGTCTCCAAAGATGACCTTAAACTTCTGATCCTCCTGCCATCACCTCCTGAGGGCTGGGAACTACTGTCATGTACTGCCAAGTCCGGTTTATGTGTTGCTGAAGAGCAAACCCAAGGCTTCACTCCTTCAGGCAAGCACTCTATCAGGAGAGCTTCATTTACAGCCCACTGGTGACAATTTTTTCCATCTATCTAATCTATCTATCTATCTATCTATCTATCTATCTATCTATCTATCTATC
>NW_026596095.1:24775521-24781043 GCF_907164565.1 Psammomys obesus
ATCTATCTATCTATCTATCTATCTATCTATCTATCTATCTATCTATCTATCTGTCTGTCTGTCCACCTATCTATGTACCACCCTAGTGATTCGGGAGTTTCTCTGTGTAGCCCTGGATGTCCCTGAACTCACTCTGCAGACCAGAACTAACTCTGGTGGCCTTGAACTAACAGAGATCCACCTGCCTCTGTCTCCCAATTGTTGAGATTAAAGGTGTGCACCACCACCACCCGGCTGGAAGGTTTATTTTTATTGTGTGTGCATGAGCGTTTGCCTACCTATATCTAAGTGCACCGTGCCTGTGCCTGCCACCCTCAGAAGTCAGGGACAGCACTGGGTCCCCTGAAAGCCTGAGTCGCGACCTGCCACGTTAGTGTAAGAGTAGTAAGCACTTTTAACCACTGAGCCATCCCTCTAGCCTCCATTGCCTTGGGTTTGTAAGGCAGGGTTTAACTCTAGCGCAGGCTGGCTTGGAACTGATGACAACCCTCTCGCTTCTTCCCAAGAGCTGGGATTACAGCTGTGATATGGTTAGCTTTTGTTTCTCTCTCTCTCTCTCTTTTTCTTTTCTGCCATTTTCCTCATCTGCATAAATTATCTTGTAAGTCAAAAGAAACCCCAAATTCTGTTTTAAAAACACACAGAGGGAAAGCTTTCTTCCAAGATGCTTTCGTACCACTGGCAGTGGAAGGCATCTCTGAAAGATGAAAATAATTTTCAAACTGGGTCTTAATATTATTGCCATAGAAGTGCCGGGTTTACAAAATGTCTAGGGCAACAATTCTAAAACTTGAGTGCACATGCTAGTGCTCCCAGACTTGCTACAACAGAGATGGTCTGTCACGGTCGGTCAGAGTCACAGGAGAGGCATTTCAAACAGGGGCCCACCTACCGGCACAGAAGTTGCATCACCATTGTGTATAGTCATGACTTCAGCCAAGTGTAGTTAACCTACACCCACACTGGGACACTCTGGGCCACTCTGGAGCCACACGCTACCTCCTTCATTCTCAAAGGTGCTTCTGCTTTACAAAGATGGACTTTGTTACGGTCCCCCTTTAAGCTTCCCTCCATGGTGGGGTGCTTTCCTGAAATGGCTTTGTCTGCTGGCTGGTGCTTACTTCTGTTGACCTCTAGAGAGTGGGTTGAACTGGCTTCCTGTTATGGTCAACTGGGGATCGTTCTCAGCTCAATTAAGCCAATCTGGAGCTTGGCATCAGTTTTTCAAAAGCTTGCCAGGAATCCTAAAATGTAGCTCTATTTGTGACTTTCATATTAGTAAATATTTTATCAGTAAGAGCTCTACACTTAAATTGAGAAGATAATTCTGACACATTAATCTTAATAAAGTAATAGTAATTATTATTGTGATTAGAGAGGGGGTCTTGCTGTGGTGCATGGGATGGCTCCTGCACTCAAGCAATTTTGTTGCCTTAGCCTGCAAGTAGTAGTGTCTAGAGGCATGTACTACAGTGTACAGCTCAATAAAGTTCATGCTGTTCCGAATCTTAACCTAGAATACAGTGTTCCCTGGGTAAAAAGGAACTGGTCCCATTATGTCTCTTCTTCTAATTCTAACCACTAAGTAGAGAAGTTTATTTTTCTTTCTTTTTGTCTTTCTTTCTTTTTCTCCCTCTCTCTTTCTTTCTTTCCTCCTTCCTTCTTTTGGTTTTTTTGAGGCAGGGTTTCTCTGTGTAGACTTAGCTGTCTTGGGCTTACTTTGTAGATCAGGCTGGCCTCAAATTCATAGAGATCCACTGTCCTCTGCCTCCAAGTATTGGGATTAAAGGCTAGCACCACCACTGCTCAGCTATAGAGAAGTTTCAAAACCAAATTTAATACCAAGAAAGTTTAGGTCGTTACTTTACTTTGGTTCCAGAAAAAAAAAAAATCTGTTAAGTTTGGTGACACACTTGGAATTCCATCATTTGGGAAGTGGAGGCAGGAAGATCAGGAGTTCAGGGCCATTTTCAGCTATATAAAGAGTTGAAGCCCAGCATGATACAAACCAAACCCAGCTCTTCTGTAGGCAACCATCATTCCATCTCTCCAGCCCCAAAGCATAGGCTTTCTGTCTCAGCATATACTTATGCTTTCTTACCTAAACCACTGCCTTGCCTTCTCTTCACCCCACATAAGCTTCTGAATAAATCTAAAAGAGATAATAGGGAAAGGGGACTCTGTTAAAAAAGAAGCTGCTTTTCTGTTGTTTGAGTGTTGTTCTTTGTTCTTGTTTTTATACATTTTGTAATCTTAAAATTTCTAGCATTCACTTCTTAAAAATATTAAAAGCAACAGGTAAAATTGGATGTAATAACTAAATGTATCTTAGAAATATTATCTTGTGCAATGTGATCAATGTGAAATTGTTCATATGGTAGATATACTCTCAATACTGAATCTGATGGCCTCACTCCATTTTAAGCCTCCAGCATGTCTCCTTTCAGAACAGGCACATTCTACTTCTTAGGAATGATTCCACTAGACTCAGGAAGGGAAATAGTCTGACTCTTGTGGGCCAGAGCTGAGAACCTGCTATTTCTCCTTAGCCCCAAGGGATGAGGAGCATTACATGAGAGAGTAGGGAGCTACAACTAAGAGATGCTCAAAGGGAAATCTTTTTCAATAAAATATTAATTTTGATTGTTTAAAAGAGGGTTTCTTAATGCTATGCCTATACCCTGTTGCTATAGATGTCTGAGCAGCAGGCCCCTCCAGTCTAAATCCCCTCTGAGAAATGGCAACGGAAGAACACACTATGCTGAGCACTGTGATATTCGGGTTGAGCTGAGTTGTGCAAACTCAGAAGTGGAAGCTCCTGGAACCCAGCCAGAAAGAAAGGAAAGAGAACACAGTGCCTCCTGGGCCAGGAGCTACACAACGAGGAGAAGAAAGGGGAGACTACTGATACTCTTCAGTCTTCAGGTAGGCATGAGTACATTCTGTAAAAAAAAAAAAAAAAAAAAAAAAAAAATTCCCAAGATGTTTCTATGGGTGGGTGGGTAACAGGGTCTCATATAGTCCAGGCTGGCCTAGAGTTCACTATGTAGCCAAGGATAACCTTGAATTCCTATCCTCCTTCCTCTACCTCTCAGGTGCTGCTGGGATGGCAGGCATGCACCACCTATGGGAACAGATACATGTGACTTAAAATGCAAACTTCTTGTGTAGGCTGCTTTGGGGGAAGGCACTCAGGGTCTCTAGTCTTTTAGCTTACTTTCAGTCAGTTTGGCATGTACTCTTCCATCGTGATGGAAAACAGATTGGCTGTTGACCAATAGGATCAACATTGAGGCAGAAAAAGAGAAATGCAAAAAGGAGTTTATGTGCTTGTTTGAGCAGGGGCTTGTTTGGGGATGATAAGATCATGGGCTTTTGTAATATCCTTGCACAGCCTCAGGGACTTGGACCTGAATGGGGTCGAGAGAGAGACACATCTGTTGTTTTAAAAAATGAAAAACCCATACCAATAAAGACTCAGAAGCCAGATGCTGGGGTAAAAACCTGCTAGCTCAGAGAGGCAGAGAAAGCACCCAGCAGACCTTCCTTCTCAGCTCAGATCCACATGGAAAAAAATCCAAAAGGCTCACTAGCTCAGCTGACAGCCCAGGAAGAAAAAGGTCAAAAACCCCAAGGCCAAAGGCTTGCTAGCTCAAAGCCTAAAAGGCCAGAGAGCTAGAGAGCTAAAGCATGAAAGAGACAAAGCTCAAAAAGCAAAAGTCAAAAAGCCTTTCCTTCTCCACACTGTCTTAAAAACCTCTCAACTCAAAGCCCCTCCTATTCTTTCTGCCTCTTGACCTAGGGTTAATTTTATTAAATCCTGTATACAGAAAGCTCTTGGATTAAAGGTGTGTGATAGGTTTCAACCATACCAAAGGAGAAACAGGGCTTTACAGTTCATAATTTTGGGATTCACAGTGGAATCAAATATCCTGCAACATACACCAAAACAAAAGCTGGGATCAGGTGGATTAGGCTCTCTGATAAAGAGACTGCAGCACCCCTTCCCCTGTCCTGTCCAAGCTCAGCATGTTCATTGTAAATAGTGGAACAGGTTGGCACGTAGGTTTAGATAATCTTGGCAGGCACAGTCTCTATAGAGGGGCAGCCTTCAGGCCATAGTCATAGCCGGAGAAGAAAGCTACAGTGAACATTTTCTATACTATCCACATCTGCATATGGGCTAGAGGAAGGCTTTGCCATCCCTCTGATCCTCATCCCAGGGTTGAGGAAGGCTTTGCCATTTTCACATGGGTCTGAGGGTAGGGTCCTTGACATGCCCATGCCCAGGTCAACAGCTCACATTCATTAGAACTTCATTTACTTGAAGCTTCCTCCATTCCCCACAGGCTGTGATACCCAGCTACTCTGCTCTCTTCAAAGGCCTTCCCTACAGTGAGAAGCAAGTTCCTCAATAAACTAGTGCCCTAAACAAGTTCATGTTGTCCAGTAACCAAATCATCAAGGTCATCAAGGTCATCAGAGAAGCAACAAATATCCTCCATGATGTTAGTTCATACAGGGCAATAAATCTTGTGGGGCAGCCTTGAAATGTAGCAAGTCCTCAGACTGTTCCCTCAGCACAGGCAGCTCACAAGCCTCTCACCCTGGGCAACGCTGGCTTTCTGAGAAGGAGCCCATTCTCCTTAAAAACAGAGTGCATTCCACTATTGTGGTGGTTGGAATGAGAATGACCCTCATAGGCCAATGTATTTTAATACTTGGTCTCCAGTTGGTAGAGCTGTTTGGGAAGAATTAGGAGGTATGGCTTTGTTAGTGAAAGTATCACTGGGGTTGGACTTTGAGGTTTCTCCAAGGTGCTCTTCTTGGCTCTTAAGACCAAAAGCTGAAATTGAAAATTAATGATTATTCATAACCATGTTGCCATGTTTGTGTCAGTCTGCTTGTATGAATGTGTATGGTAGTCATGATATTCTCTGCATGCTGCTGCTTTGTGTTTTACTATGTTTAGTGGAAAATGTGCCATAATTCCCCCCTTCTCTTATTCTACTTCAAGAATTGACCATAGACTCCTACAGTATGTTTGTGTGTCTCAAGATTCCACAGCCAATAGATGTCTCATTTTTATTATGCATTTAGTTGCTTAGTTTTGCTTTTGCTTTTGTTTTCTTTGAGACAGGGCCTTGTGTAGCCCACGCTAACTCTGAACCCATTATGTAACCAAAAATGACCCTGAACTTCTGATCCTCCTGCATTATCACCATAAGCAGGCTTTTATGTGGAACTGGGCATTGAACCTCTGTGATACTGAGCTACATCCTCTTCTTGTTTGTTTAATGCAGAGTCTCACTCTGAATCTCAGGGTGGCCTGAAGCTCATTAGGTGGCCTAGGCTGTGGTTTCATGTGACTATTCCTCTGCCTCAGCCCCCCAAGTGCTGAGGTTACAGATATGTGTCACATGCCTGGCCTTAGTTTCTTCTTAGTTTGATTCCTTGTGTTTTGTTGGTTGGTTGGTTGGTTGGTTGGTTGGTTGGTTGGTTGGTTGGTTGGTTGGTTGGTT